>NW_010241090.1:0-43206 GCF_000690775.1 Eurypyga helias
CACTCCTCTCTCCATTGCAGGTTTTCCCTTTTTTGCACACGCACCCCCCCACACCCCCCATTAAATAAGTTAATCCCAGAGGTGCTGACTTGCTCGGCCATGGCCAGAGGCAGATACGACTTGCAGTCAGGGGAGCTTCACCCATCTTTCCACAGGAACGCCCCCGTAGCCCCTCCTCTGCCACACAAACCCACACACAGTTATTTAAACATTCACATATACACCCTGTCCAAGCACCAGCATTTGAACAAGAGATGGTATCAGTCAGCAGGACCTACAGCAGCAGGAGGTGCTAGTGGTACCAGACCAGCCTTGCCCCAGCATGTAAACAGCAGCTAGGGCAACACGGAGCTGGTACATAGCGAGGTGGGAGGAGGCATACACAGTAACCTGGTACACTACGGACTGAATTTCTCTAGGAGGACACAAAATATCTGCATGTTTCCACTAGTATCTCCCAAGAACCACACTGTATATAGATGCAGGCCATTTCAGTGCACTTCTCACTGTCTGCAGGGGTGGAATAATCCATTCAAACTCCAATATAAACTATCTTGGGCAGTAACCAAGGTGGAAGAATTCAGATCTGCTCGGCAACCAACAGTGCAGGAAGACTCACATTCCTCACGTTCCTTAAGATACTAAGCCAAAGCACAGAGCATGCTAATTCTTAGTGCTTCATACCACTACCCTTACCCTTTGGGAGGCAAGTCCTTCTCCCAATTAACTTTCAGCTCTCAAGGAGACAAGCTGTTCCTCACCACAACCATCATGACTCATCAGCACCATCTGCCCTTGATGCCAGCAAACTCCAAAGCTTGAAGATAAAAGTCAAGCCTCATGCATTACGAGGAGCAGCAAAGAAAGGCTATTAAAACACACGTGCAGACTTAGGTAAAAAAAAGTCAAATCATGGAAACATGGCGCTTTTTTTTTTTTTTTTTTTGGTTAAAAATGGAGAATAAGCCAAGTGTAACATTTTGTTTGTGCAAAGTGAGATTTGTCCTAACTTGTCAATTACTTGTCAATTCTGAGTTTCAACATGGAAGGAGAATGGTTTTGTATTCTCAACACTTCCCCCCCCTCCCACCTAGTCTTATCCCAATTAATCCTCTCTTCCTTTGGATCTGCAAAGAAGGCATGTGCCTCATTCAGTAAAGCATGAAAGACAAAATACTTTACCTCTCAAGTTGTCATACAAAAATGCAACCTATTTCTTCCTCTTTCCCAACTACAGTTAGTTTTTAAACTTTTAAGAAGGCAAAAATAGGTTGTTCATTTTTTTCTTGTTCTACAGTTTCCAAACACACTGAGGTTTTCATTCACTATAGATCCTTCCCCATTTTCAGGGGTGTTTGACCCAAAGAAAGACTACCTAGTAGGAGTTCATATCAGTCCAAAACACTAAATTGTTCAAAGTACAATTCATAGCAGCAGCAAGACTCTGAAACTCACAAAATATACCCCATTTGGAACATCCTCAGAATTGTACTTGTGGGCTCTCCACATTAAAAAAAAAGCTACCTTTCAAAATCAGTGGGTTTGCTTCTTTAATTTACTTATTAGGCAGCCATGAGGCTGCCCATTTTTGCAGCAGTGGTCTCCTTAAAGCATTTTTAGATCTGTGCAAAATAAGAAGCAATAATCTTCTGGCTGTTTTGCCCTCACTTGATACAAACGCCAAGAGAGGGGAAGTTGATAACTTCTCTATTTACTACAATAGGGTAGTCATTGACAATCACACAAAGTTTAGCACGAGTGCAGTAAAAGTCTGAAGTAAGAACAGATAAGTCCTAAAGGAACTGCCTGGGGCAGGGCAAAGGAGAAATTTATTGAGGGTATCTTGGAACAACCTTTGTTTGTCTTTTGTACGAGTACAGATAAGGGCATTTCTGCTTAAGAAAGTGGGAATTGCTAAGGAAACTCCTCAAAAACCAAGAAGCAGCCGATCCCTCAAGCATATCCAATTGAGGCATTTGAAGGGATCAGGAAGAACCTTTGCACAATAAGTACTTATTTTGCAGGAACTTCCTCACATCTCCCCTGCCACGTGCTTGATTCACTTCTGAATCACCATTATGTGCTAGGCTACAGAAACCAACAGCCTTCTCGCTCTCTACAGGATTGAGTAATATCCCCATGGGAAAGTCAAAAGAAATGTTACGTTCCAGTGTGGTTTTTTGCCTTACCTTTAAATTCCTTAGCATGATTAAAAGTGTTTACATCATCAAATATGAGTACAAGGAAAGCATGCAAAAAACCCAGCCTGTATTAAATCAAGCACTCTTCATCGTGCTATGAAATGCAACCAACAAGAATCAGGAAAGAATGGCAACTTAACAGACATGTAACATCAAAATACTCTTCAGGATTCCTGAAAGAGAAATTCTAGACAGTTTCTGAACCTCAAGCTTGAATATGCTTTGCTAAAAGACAGGACAAATTATACCACGTTCTGGTTCAGAAAGGAAGAAATTAAAGCCTACCATAGAAACAGATGCATCTTCAGAGGATTTCTGGTAGAGACTGGAAATTTTTTCAGCACGCATAAGGTATTCTGCAGTCTTCCTTTTCACTGCTTCTCGACGAGTTGGACTTGATTCACCTCAATGGAGAAAAAGAAGTTTTTTCTACAGAGAGAGGTACTAAGTAATCAAAGTACACAACTGCTTTGATTCTACCTTTTTTATTTCCTTTGGGTTACTCATAATCAAACCTACAGATATGCATCTTATAAAAAAGCAAGTATTATGATCTCAGAGTTGTACAAAAATAACAATTTAAGCCTTGCTATAGAATAAGGTAAATAAAAAGTCTTACCTCATTTTTCTGCAACCTAGCATATGTTCCTATGGTAACATAAGTAAGAACTCAGACAAACCACTGACTCGAACGTTGTACTCAAAAAACCAAACTCAATTAGGGAAGACATGGTAAGATATTTACAACAAAACAATAAAGAAACTTGGGGTTTTTTCTCCTGTTTCTAAGTACAAAGGAAAGCCAGAAATGCTATTAATAGCCAGAGGCAACATGAGAGACACCAGAAACTCTTGCTCACAGCTTTCTGATGCTAGATGCTCCTTGTCTGCTGGCTTGGGGTCACACAGGAAGAAAGAATGAAGCACTGGAGCCAACTACTTCACTTCCCAGAGGGCTGAACCACCACTGTGCTATGTCTAATCCACCCAAACTCTTGCAAGAGGTGAGAATCCTGCGATACTGCATAAATTCTGTATTCACTCTCAAATTCACAGTTTATGTTTAGGCATTCCCATCGTGAGCAGTATATTGTTATAATAGACTCAGTTTGTGATGACAACACCCAACCAGTGAACTGCCAAGCAAAGATAAAAAGACTGTGAGCCACAACTGTTACCACAGAGAATTGAGATTGCTATGCAGAAAAATAGCTAGAGACAACTGTCCCAGAAGGAGCCTGAACAACAGCAGAGACTTCGTATGGCCCTACAGTCTCTTCCAGCCCTAACTGAGCCATCCAAGACTTGCAGAGACACAGCCTAGGCAGGGACAGCTTCTGCACCTGCAGGTGCAAGCCAGCACCTCTCACACACTGATGCTCAAACAGGACAAAGAACTGCAAGGATATCTGCCTAAGAGCTACTCAACATGAAAGTCACAGTAAGGAACAGGAGAGGTAATAAATTCAACACGCAAATACACAAACCCTAAGCAGCAGCAGATAACAGAGACAATAACGAAGACGGGAACTCATTTAAGACACTGATCAATGGGCCATGAAAGGAACCTCTGAGTGTAACCTTGAAGAAGTTCAACCAGAACCTTGGCAACTGATAAGAAGGAAAACAGCATTATTGTGGGTTATCTAGAATGGGTATCATAAAAAAGAGCAAATTTATTATGGGATGTCTGAGGGAGAACTTACTGTGCAAATTCTTGCATGCAAAACATTAAGGGAGGTTTCCAAGGGGTGATTGTGGCAATGTGTAAGACATTGTGAGATGTCTCAGGGCAGGATTAAAAGTAAGGAAAAGGATGGGTCAAGTTGAATGGGGAGCACAAACAGGACAAAACAAGAGGTGGGAACTTCATGGGTCAGTTGTGTGTGTAAGCAGGCTGCTGGTCAATATGGCTGTCTGACTTAGTCCTGTACCTGACCACCACTGTCTGTGTTACCTTCTCATGCAACTGTTCCTCACTAGAACCATAGAACGGTTTGGGTTGGAAGGGACCTTACAGACCATCTAGTTCCACCCCCCCTGCCATGGGCAGGGACCCCTTCCACTAGACCAGGTTGCTCAAAGCCTCATCCAGCCTGGCCTTGAACACTTCAGGGATGGGGCATCCACAGCCTCTTTGGGCAATCTGTTCCAGTGCCTCACCACCCTCTCTGGGAAGAACTTCTTCCTGATACCTAATCTAAACCTCCCTGCTTTCAATTTAAACCCATTACCCCTTGTCCAGTCAGTACAGGCCCTTGTAAAAAGTCCTCTCCCAGCTTCCTTGTAGCCCCTTCAGGTACTAGTTTTTGCATTAGTGTGCTCATTACTCTCCGTGCACAAGATCCACCAACAAACTCCCAAGAGATAAGCAGGCGAGTCAGACAACATCTGCGAGCTGGACCATGGAGCCGACTACCAGAGAAACCTGACCAGCAGGCCTTCCCCAACCAGCAGCAGTTCAAGCAGTTGGGCTGTTCACTGCCCGTGGCTATGCAGGTGTCTCTAAAGGCAGTATCCTTCTGCTTGTGTCAATCGATTTCTGGTCAGCCGTGCCCATACAGAGTATGTGTGCACACATGGAAGCCCCTCTCAGAAATCTGCACTCAGCTTCACGACTGGTAGGACCCAAGGAAAGGGTAAGCTGCAGCCACCTCTCCTCAGCAGTTCATAGCAGGAGGAATCGCTCTGATCCTTCTATCAGCCAGATGTGGCCAGCTTTAACACCAGCTCCTCAATAAAGAAGAAGGAGCAGGTTGTCTGACTTCAATTTTCCCACAACACTTTCTAGATGGCAGAGAATAATGCAAGACTAAGCATAGGGTCTCTTCACAAAGGTCATGGAGAGCTCCTCTGCTGTAGGCTCTCAGAGCTGCTGTTTTCTCCCTGCCCCCATACAAGAGAAAACGAATCACTGCTCTCGCTTTAAACAACCCACAGACTCGGAGTGTGAAGAAGGCAGAGGCTCTTTCCCACTTCATGTTGCCCTGGTCTACCACTAGTCACGTTGACCCTGTTATAAAATAAAAGACTCCTCCCTCCCTTTCATAGCATGACTACAAACTACGTTAAACACACAGAACCCTCGCACCAACTCCGTCAAGAATATGTAGAAAAGACTTGGGATCTACTCCAAGCTCTGCTGTGACTGATCTATTGTAAATCCTATTATCTACCTAAACTTGGTTTGGGAAGAAACTGGACAGTCAAAAATTCAGTGCACTTCTACATATTACAGATATGTACCAATTTCTCAGTAATTTCTCTCACTCTAAAGACAGAGGGGATTTTATTCCAGGTCCAGCACCTCTAATATCAGCCTTCACTCAGTGGGACTCTCCTGATGAAATTCCCCTAGATGAGACTGCCAGTCTTATTCCCATCTAGGATAAAAAAAAAAAACAACGCTCAATTGTTTGAATCTGGCTTTATCAGAAGAGAATAGATACACAGTATTTTATAAGTGTGTGTTGTAATTTCTTAAAGCATGACTAACACTCTTCCTTTCATCTCTACACTTAATCTTACGGCACCATAAAACTTCCTTATGCCGATCCACTGGTGATCGACCATATTCTCTCAGACAGACAAAGTGGCAGTCGCTCAGGGACAAGTCATCTGCACAGCAGCAATAGACTCTTCATCCAGCATTTTCTTGAAGCAGACTGGTAGAAAACTGCTAGGTTAGTGTCTAAGGCTACCATAAAAGTCAAGCTTCCTGCTTAATTGTTAGTTATGTGTATTTAGTTTGGATGTTTATTGCCTTTTTTCAATGCTTCAGTAATTTTACAGTAATTAACGCAAACAAGCTAGGATGTCCCCTTAGAGCTGTCTTTGTTCTCCCTACTTTCACAAGACATTAATTTCAGTTTTCCTTCTACTTTTCCTTCCTGAGTAATTTGTTAAATAACATTTGCAAACTGTTCACTCGTTAAAATCTTCAGCCATAAAAGAGAGTGTGGATTCACAAAACAGCATTTACTCAAGTTTTTGCATCTTATTTCTGAGTAAGATCATTAACATCTCTGTGTCCGAATACTTTAACAGGTGGATGTTTGAGAATTGGATTTAAGAAAAAAGGATTTTGGCTTTTTATTCTTTACATTAATTTACATTACAAGAAAATGTAAAAAGCTACATCCCAATACAAATTCCCATTTAAATAGTCAGTAACTCACAAGAATCTGTAAAGAAGCACAGGTTATTAATTTTAAAAATAAATAAACCATATTACTTTAAAAGCCTTAAACACAGGGTAATGAGTAATAATAAAGACCTCATTACACTAAAAATAATTTTTAGCATTTATGCCAAGTTTCAGGTCACAGAACTCTTCACTGAAAACTAAATAAATCACTAAAACACAGTACTAGAACAAATCCTTACATTTGACAGATGTTAAAGCTATGATGCAGACTTTATGCATTTTTTTTTAAATGCAATATTACATTTTGTTATAGGATAGTGTTTTAAGTTACGCAAAATGTGTACTCTCAAAAGAATTGACTAATTTATTCCTAGTTAAGACTTTTGATTTAAACATTCTGTGAGCATATTGAGCTCCTGTTTCCATTCTGTGGTTAGCTCACAATAATCTAAAGAGGTACGTCTCTTTAATTACAATTTATACTTGAAAGGCATTTTTCTTTAAATGGTAGCAAACAGGAAATGTTTAAACTGTGTCAAAGCCTTTGATGAATCTTTACAACTGCTCATAAAAGATCATCCTGCTTAAAATAATATTGATTTTTCATTTATTTTCCTAGATACTAGAAGATTTACGTTTCATCTGATCAGGATCAAAGCTTCTCCCCCCTCCTGATCACTGGGATTAAATCAGCAATGTCATTTTACATGTTTAAAAACTGCACTGCTAAAGCAAGATATAAAAGTGTAGCAAGGCTGATCATAGAGACCTTAGAATAAAAACCCCTCAAGATTCCCCATCTCTCTCCCTCTCTCTCCCTCTGCATTTGCTATGGAGCAGCTGTGCCTCACACACATTCACATGAATGAAAATATTAAGGCGAGAAACCACCCACTTAGTTTATTTTCCATATGACTTTCCTGTAATTATTTTGTAAACTGTTCACACAACAATATATAAAAACATCTGCAAAAACAGGTAATTAATGTGTCAAGCCAAACTAATGCATTTTTTATGGTGTCCATGCTTCGTCAACTGTAATTATAACTCTTTTTAAGCAAATGATGATGTGTTTGTTGCAATGTGCAAGTGGTTATTTTAGATGCTCTGTTTACTATTACTGCAAACAGAATATAAAAACTCTACAGCTACTTTGTTGCACATATAAGCCTTCATCTACACAAGCACAAGCAGGCTTCTCTCTCGTTTTCCAAAGGCTTTGCCTATTTCAAAGAAATAAAAATATCTTAAAATGAAAATAGGCTTTGGAAAAGCTGACCAGGCCACCCGCTGACCAAAGTAACAGTAGCCAGGACATTAGGACAACAGCCAATGATTTAAAATTTGTTCTTTAATTTTTATTTCTAAGGACGGCTCAGATACAATATATTTACAAAAACAGACTTTACTAACAACATTCAAACGATCTTGGGCATTTGATAGAGGAAAACCACAAATATCAGAATAACTGTGCCATTGAGTTCATCTGTGACTTGCCTGCTTGTTTTCCCATAGCCACCGATTTGAACAAAAAATACAGAGAAGCAGCATTTCCACAGAGTATGTCCATGGCAGCAGCTTCTGGGAAACTAGCAATATTCTGGTTGTCTTCTACTCACACCTCACAGCACCTCAGAAGAGTACATACTTCTGAGAGATCAGCTAACTCAGTGCTGAAGTGTTAACATTTAACTGTTGCTCAATTAACTGTTTATTCAGGCATCAATGCTTCTGTAATTCTATCATACAGGAAAATAACTTATGTTCTGCTATTAATAGCAGAAGATATTGGAAGTGGGCTGTACCCAATAAACTCAAACCAACAACAAACAAATCCAGGCAGTAAGGACCCTGGGAAAAATCCGTCCTTCTACCCCTGAATAATCCAGGGTACTACTAACGGAACACATGTCAGATGCATAGAAGTGCTGTTAAACTTGCCCTGGTCCTTAACTGCTCTCCTCCACCGATCCAGGGCGAAGTCACGTGGAAGATGCGCATCTTACTGGATGGTAACAAAGACAGGTCTAGTCACCATTTGCCACTAACGTATACAACATCCCACATTCAGTAAATCACAGTATGTAGAACTCACACAGGAATTCTAGATACTCCTTCCTTCCTTTGTTTCTGACCACCTCCAAATCACCCCCCACCAGGCACTGGAGATTCTCCTCAGGAAGAGTCAGTCTGTCAGGACCACAGTAATGCACTCCCCACCTAACTAGCTGCTTGACCAGCACGTGGACACTTCCACAGAAAAGGTATGGCTAACAAGTTAGCACCACCTGCCCCAATCCTCTGTAACCTCCATATTTGAAATCTTCCTGCTTTTCTCTCGAACTTGCTAAAAATAAATGTGGGCTGCCTTTATTTAAAGAAGATATCAGAAGAGATTTGCTCCAGGAAGGAACGTCCTCTCGCAGAACAGGCTACAAGGAACTTGTGGGAGATTGCCTGTTGTGCTAACCCCAAACTCCATGTTCTTAACAATTTAAGCAGTAAAACTTTCTCTAAATACTGAAATCTTCAATGAAACATTTATAATTGCCAAATCTAACAGCTATAATACCATTTTTTATTTTTAAAAGTTTCTTTATCTTCTTCACAGTCTTCCTGCACGTATCACCCAGCTGGATTGCTGAATTTTTCAAAGAATTGCTCTCTATAAAAATGCAAGGGAGTAAGCCTTAAAAGATTTATTTCTTCTCACAATGAAAAGAGGTTTAGCAGCACCTTCCTTATTAGTGGGTAGCCCAGCTGTTATTTTTGCCTAATTGGTTCAAGAGGACCTCTGTTCTTCTTAGGGCAAACACTTCTTACATCATGTGAAGCAGACTCCTTTGTCCATATTAGCCAAACAAAAGCTCAGGCACACCGTAAGTGACAATGCGACTCATAATCCAGCACAGGTTTGTCACCACTTTGGACACAGTTTTATAACCCTGGAATTTATTTCAGGAAACTGAAGAGCTGCTGATTTTGGAATGAGTCTCCACCAACTTTCACAAGAGAGTGGGTAACCCTTAATTTTCAAACAATTACTTAAGTAAAACATGGCAGGTGCTGGGGTAGATGGACACTTTGGCATCAAGAGAAGACACTACAGATTTTGGCAGCAGGTGGCAGCTTGGAATTGTGAAATAAGCCCACTAGCTCATTGTCTCCAGTATGCTACGTATTATTTTAATGATGAGTTCCTCTGAGGTAGTGACCAAATTCTGCAGCTGAAAAAAAAAAACCAACCAAACCTGTAAATAATCAAAAATAAGACCAAGATTATGCCCATTATGGTAAAACAATTAGAAGTGATCTTTTTGCCTTTTTTTTTTTTTTAACATTCTGAGAAAGCCAAAATTTATTAAGACGCACCACATTTATCAGAACCTTGAAAGTTCATTTATCTTGCTTTTTGAAGATTCAGGACAGTGCTGTACTCCAGCAACCAAGAAGAAAAGCCACTTAAAAGGTAAACCTCTCATGCCAAAGCACAAATACATGACAGTGGGTAAACACCTAAGAATTTTTATTCCGACTTTCCAGCGTGCTTATAACTATTAGGTCTATAATTTAAACATCGTTTTCATTGCAGGTTACTCAAGACCCAGACCTACACTTCCTGTGAAGTTACCAATTCTGCATCCTGTAGAAAACCTAAGGTTACACACCAGTGGTGTAAATGCCTAGGTAAACACCTCTCTGGAAAAAAAAAATACCTTGGCACATGTGCCAAAGTAAAGATTACAGAGAAGAATGGTGTGGGTGAAATGTCTTGGAGTGACCGGTAAAGCAGGAGTCAGTAACACTCAAGATAATAAGAAATGTAACCTTCCAGAAACACTAATCAACCAACGTGTTTATAGAGAAACTCTTACGTTAAAACCACAAGGTGGTGGTAGCTTTTCATGTGCGTGTGACTATCTGGAAAAAAAACTAAAATCACAGAATGGTTTGGGTTGGAAGGGACCTTTAAAGGTCATCTAGTCCAAGCTCCCTGCAGTGAGCAGGGACACCACCTTCCATGAGATCAGGTTGCTCAGAGCCCCATCCAGCCTGTCCCTGAGTGTTTCCAAGGATGGGGCTTCTTACACAGCACACACCATTCCAGGAAGGAAAAGCTTAACTTCCCATCCATCTGCTGAAACTTATCAACTGCAAGGTATTTCACCAAAGTAAGACTTCACAATGTGAGAAATATTCTTGAACACTTTCCTGTGAAACTACATAAGAATAAGGGGGGAAAAACCCCTTGTGAGTGTTGCAAGAGAGAAGGACAAGCAGTGGCATCCTAGCACAGATGAGGAAACAAAATGGTGACAGCAGCAGTAAGTCCAACACAAGCACCATAGGAACAGGAGGAGAGCACTGACAGTCAGAGCAAGGAAAGAAGTTACGGAGGCCACCACCACAGAAGACAGGAAAAAGACTTCCCACTTCCCTGCACTCTTCCTTCTTAACTAAAAGGACAAGGCCAAATTAGAATTAGCAACCACAAATATTCCTTGTTTCTGAGCAGAGGGAACCCAGGCACACAGACACCTACCTACCCCTGCAAGTAAGAACAAGTTACTGCAGTTTGAAGCATAAAGTATTGCAGAAAGAAAAAAGAAAAAAAGACAGATGAAAAAACAATTACGAGATTCATCAGTTCTGATGGTCTAATAGTACTCACATCTATGTATTAAATATAACTCACAGGTACCTTTATATAGTACAATGGAAAATGGTATCTTTCCATGAGCAATCACTAAAATCCCTAAAACAGAAGAGCCAGTGGCAGGCTCTGTAGAGATCAAACCTATACTAGTCCTATGCAGTTCTGAAGCTAGAAAGGCTATTTTAAGATACTGGAAGGGAAAAGAGGACAGGAAAAGAGAAAAGGAAGACGTGAAAAGAGAGAAGCTGTATATAACTGGTTTGGGAGTGGGGTGTGTGGAAATCAGAGCACTGATTATCATGCAGCATCATGCCCTTAAACAGATTTATGCAATTTTTCAATTCCAGCTAGTAATTTGCCTCAATTCACCTACACTGCCAGAGGCATTTAATTCTGCAGCCAGAGACTTCAATTTTCTCACCTAAGGACAGAAGCAGCACCGTAACCTGGATCAATCTGTTCTGTCTACACTGTATGCTGGAAGAAGTGTGGCAACCCTACTAGGTCTTCTGCTGGGAGGTAGAAACCCCACATAGCAACAGTCAAAAAAAAAGATTAATGCACTTAGCTGCAGCTAAGAGCTGGCTAAGAAGAGCTGAGATAAAAGGCTGTGCAGGCAGGAAGAGGGGTCTGTCAGAGGCTGGGCACAAGCAGCAACCTGGCAAGGAGCTGTTACGAGGAGAGACTCTGAAATCTTGGAAAGGTCAGATCAGCACTAAGCCATTGTGGCTAGCTGCATCCCCAAGAAGAGGGAAGAAAGAACAGATATTTAAGGCACAGCTCATCACATATTTATTTATTCTTTAACAGCCACATGCTAAGCAATGGCATTGAGTCATCACATCACACCCTACATGTTGGTTTACAGGTATTGCTACAATTCAGCTTTACATGCCTGTAAGGCTCTAAGCTGTGCAGCAGGTGCTAAAGCCCAGACTCTTACCAGTCTCTGGATGCAGACCTTGCAGTTGAAGTGGAACTTTGCCTTGAGTATTCCTTTACGTAGCTGAATCTGCATTTATACATTAACCGACCTCACCATACCTTACTGGCAGATGCTGTATTTTACTGCTTTGCCATGATGAGGTGTCTAAACCCAGTAATTTTGCATCATTCAGGGTTATCCATCCAGCACCTACTGCACAGTGATGGATCCTACAGCACTTATCTGCTCTGAAGCTCTGTATGGTCCGCAATGGGCCTGGTAGCCAACACATTTCGGTTATGAACAGCTCATAGCCCATATTTGCATGGGTTTCAGCATCACTGACAGCACAGTGGGATTAGAGGACATTTTTTAACCACAAGATTTTCAGTGTCCCTTCTTTATCTAGCTTCATGTCAATAAATAAGTCCTTCTATACACATCTAAACTTTTGAAACAGCCACTGTGATGTCAAAGTTGCATGGTGCACTAGGAGAGAGGGAGCACTTTGTATGGTTGCTTAGAAAGCCCAGCCCAAACAGTCCTACAGCATCCTCACAGTCCAATGGCAGGAAACAGACGGTTTTCAGCTCCTTCGGAAGGAACCAGCGCAATAGGTTTTTGTCTTGACTGGTTCCAGCCTCCATGGAAGCATAAAGCTACAAAGTGAATAAGGTGAGTGATGATACACCACAGGAGTACAGAGGTCTGAGATCAGATAGGGAGAATTACAGTTCTGTCAGTCACCCTGTCGTTAACCTTTCCCTGTGGGGCCCAGCGCAACTCCAGGGGTTTTCCTGCAGGTATCAGCTCACCCCCAGCGCATCTTCTCAGAAGATAAGTCTGTTGTTTCCTCAAAGACATTGCTCCAACCAGGTACAGCTATGAGGCACCTCAGAAACTGACTAAGAGGTTGTTACTCTAGATGAGAAACACTACCCAAAAGACTTAACAAGTGAAAGGAATTGAAAGGAAAGCTACTGGGTTGTAACAGAAATTGTCTTCCTAAGTGCCATTCAACAAACAAGCAAGGTGCTTTTCACTCTGAAAGGCAGAAACGCGCTGGTGGAACAGCCATGGCTGTTCCCCTCTTCATAAAGCACTGTCTTCTTGGCATTCTGTCAAGCATGGTCCTGTTTGCATCCCTGGCTCCATCACAAGTTCAAATCACAGCCCATCATAATCCCAGTAATTAGACACAAGTTGGTTTGTTTTCAGTATATCCAAAAATATCATCTAGTTGTCCAAAGTATTCCCAGCATTTCATTGTATATGCATTTCTGGGTTAACAGTCAAAGTCATTTTAGCAAGGTTCCAGTAATTCGTGTAATTTTTGTTCCAGCTTTGTTTACTGGATAAACATGAAAATAGCACGGAGCGGTACAGAACTGACATTCGCAGCTCGCTTTCAAAGACACCAGCAGCCTATCTACAAGTTGGAGATACCGAACACAAAACACAAGTACCTGAAAAACAGCTTATGTGACTTCAGACATGCCCCATACTTCCTGCAACAAGGTCTGTGCTGCCTAGCTGAACCAGCACCCTAAAACAAACAAATATTCATTGTGCCCAGCCACAGCTGCTACACATGTGAAAACAAACACCCCAAATCTCTGACAGAGTAAATGGATCATCTCCCTTCAGATGTAAGCATGTGTAACATGGAGCCCCGTACATACAGGAATTAACACATTTGCTTTCTAAACCACATGGAACAGAGCTTGTACTTTTCTACACGGACTAGACCGACCATACTGTGAAGCCTTCTTGCTTCATCATGTGCCTGAAGTTACTGAAACTCAGCAAAAAGCAAATGTGTTAACTCTAATTATCACACAGCTCAAACTGCCCAGATCCATAATGAATATAACTTGAGAATGGCTGGAGTTTGAGAAAGAGGAGCAGTTTATACAGATAGGACTCTCTCCTTTATTACAAAAAACTATTAATTTCAGCTTCCTGATCTATTTTTTCCTAGAATAAACTATGCCCTACACCAAAGTCAGGGAAAGCACTACTTCACATAAAAAAACAGTTAACTTCCAGCCTAGAAGTTGGAAGCTTGCTATCGATTAGTGCATTATTTCCATCACAAGGCCTGAAGCAATGCATTGACCTCAAAGTGCTCTGACATGCTAACAAAACAAAGGAACAGCTGTAATTGTGAGCCAAAGTTTCTATCAGTTACTATGCTTAGTAAGCTTAAAAGGTAGATTTGAATTCCGGAAGGTTTCAGCTTGTGGAGAATTGTTTAACCATCCTGCACAACCTTTACAGACCTGCCTTCCAAAAGCTCCAAAATCCTGCACACCGCAATGCCCAGAAAACACAAGAGGGGCAGCAGAATGAGTATGCAGTCAGAGGAAAAGGGAAAGGATGGCAGGTATTCCCTCTCACCGCACGCAAGGGAGCTCTGGCATAAATTAAACGAGGAGGTACAAGAGTTACAGGTAGTTCAGTGGCAGCTCAAGGGCTCTACTGCCCGTCTAAAAACTTGTTCTCCTTCCCACTGACAAACCTAATACTAAATGCATGTAGGGAGCAGAACTAGGCCCAAGGTGTGTAAAGAGTCTGAGGTATACACCAGCCTCTCAGAGTGCAGACTGCCTTCCTTCCCTAAGTGACATGCAGATCAGGCCTTTTGGCAGGACGATGGATAGGACATCAAAAAATTTAGTAATAAAACCCTCCAAGAGGCTAGCAGAGGAAAATACGCACGCATCTTGCACAGTACAAATAACAACAGTATGTTTCAGAGAGCATGCACACACAGCTGAAAAGGAAGGCAAGACACACATTTCTTTGGTGTAAGCCCACACTTCACCTGTCTCATCTAGCATTAGTGTCATCAGCTCAGGGCTGGAAAGTCATCGGGAAAGTAGCAGACCCAAGCATGCTCTGCCTGCCATTACGGAAGTCGGCTACTTCAAACTAAACAACTGAAGTCTATAAACCTGCAGTAATAACCTTACTCGTACATGATTTTGATGAGGCAGCCTTAAGAAGTAAACAGAACTTCGTGTACCAAGCCTAAAGGAGCAGCTGGCAACAGAAACTCCCTTATCTTTCTGATACATGTAACCAACTCATAGAGGCACTACATTTCAGAGGTAATTGAGAGAAGTTTCAAACACAGAGGATGGATGATGCTTCTTTTCCCCTCCTGCTACATCGGACACATTTCCTGATTGCAATACTTAGGTGGCAATTTCTATTTTCTTGGTGCCACCACGTGGCAAATATATGTATTACCATTTAACATGCAAAAGCCACTTCCACAGGCCACACATCCTGCAACGGCTGTACACCAAAAGGCCATGTCCTTTTTATATGTGTGTGGGAGCATATATGAACACTGTGTTTCACTTTCAGACACTACAAAGGCTAGTTTACACAAAATAGGCTAAAAATAATCAGTGGCAACAGACCAGAGGCATTTTGTAACAACTGCACCATTCTTATCTTTGAAAGGAGCATGTTGTTATCCACATGAAATACGTAACCAGGGATGTTTAAATAGCTGAAGTGATTGGGTTAAGGTTGTGGGGTTTTATTGCAACATACAGTGAATATTCACGTATCAACATTACACATATCACCCTCACAAAGGAACTAGATTAAAATGCATGACATAGACAGCTATCTGTATTTTTTGTTGGATTTGGTTTTGTTCTCAGTTTTTTCGGTTTTGGGTTTTTGGTTGGTTGTTTTTTTTACTGTCCCCATGGATCCTGAGAAGACATGTATTTTAAGGAATGCATTGGCATCAGGCCTATCATTATAGAGAGGGACACCAGTGTCTCCTTGCCAGCTTGCAGAAGCTCCAAGAAGAAAGCACACAAGATGAGCTGGATCTAGCCAAAGCAAAGGATGACCATTTATTTTCTTTCCACACCCACAGCTATGCAGGTTAACACACAGAAAGGAGAGTCAACTGCTGAAAACTAGCCTGTGTGCACTTATGATCCCAAGGCATAAGATGGCAGTTAAAAATCAACTCACTCCTGTTATTCCCTCCCCTGTGCTGTACAGACGCAATGTCAGGTCAAAGCAGATCATACAAACACAGAAGAAGTTGCAGGCTGGCAACACATTTCTCCATCCACCAGGAACACCCCTACCCATACACACAGAGGTACCACCACTATAAATTCGTTAACAACCGCCAGTGTACTGAGTTTCATCAGAGAAACAGGGCAGGATATCATGTTTTTCTAAAACTCCTTGATTTCTTTTTTCCTAGCCTGAATAGCATGGATAGCAGTGGGCAAAGAACAAAGGATTAGTAGTCATCTGAGGTAGCTGGATGAGTAGGTAGTCAACAGCAAAGCAGCAAAAGTCCTTAGAGGAAATGTTAGCAAATGTAAGTAAAAAGCTCAACCCACTCTAGTTTAACGAGTTAGTACGCATCAGTTGAGCAAGTCACCTACAACATATGCCAGAACAGCCTTTCACAGCTTCAAGGTAAACATATTACCATAAGAATTACCATGGATTCAAAATCAACACATTTAACCACTGCCCCAACTCAAGTACGCGTGCATAGTTATCACAGCTCAACTAAGGTGCGATAGCCTGACTTCTGTTAGTGCCCTAATAGTGTGAAACTGTTTAATAAAGCAAGCTTTTTGAAACTGAAACTTGACCTGTCAGTTTAAAACTGCATCACGGCAGCCTTGCATCACAGCAAGTAGAGAGAAGTGGTTATGTGACGAAACAGTATATTCCTCGGAAGACCATAACTGAATGGCACACAGGTCTAGGAAGAAAGGCATTAGTAAAGAAGGAATAGCTGGGCTCTCCAACAGGTTTGCCAGCACATTCAGCGTCACGAATGAAAAGTATTTTGATAACACAGGCAAGAAAAGATAGGCTGCTGTTGAAAAGCTGCAACAAGCAGCAAAGCAGCAACCCTACTGACATCACTGGGGCTTGAAAAGAGGTGGATTAGACTTCTGGCTTCGCTTAAAGTCTAAGACGCTTTAAGCGAAGCCTATGCACATATCTTGGCCCATACCTCCAGCTTTCTTCAGTAACCTATACATTATTTTATGCCAGGCTCCATTAAAGCAGCTCAGCAGGTAACTTCCATTCCTAGAACTGTTCAGAGGGTCTGGACCCCTGCTGTGCATCGTACTGAGTGGAGCAAAAGCTTCTGCTTGTATGTGCTTGGTACATTAGCATTTAAGTTCAGAACTGGAGCAGCAACATGCATCTGTGGTGTACACTGTCACACAAAGCCACAATTCTAATCTCACTCATCTGATCCGTGTGGGACAGAAGCACAATACACAGACCTTGAATTCACCCCAGGAAAAAACAAATCTTTTCCTGTGCTTTATAGTTTTAAACCATTGTTGGACAAAATGCAAATATATGAGGTTATGACTCTAGATTCTCAAGAACTAGAGATGGAAGGGAAAAAAAAAATGTTCCCTGACTGGCAATGTGGAAAGCAACTCTGCAGAAACTCATGGATAGTTGCATCTGGTCAGTCAACAACAGCTTTTTGCAGACATACATATTGACACACCAGAGTTTTGGGGAAAAAAAAAGAATCCTGTTCTGTAGCAGTGTAGGCATGTAAGTTTGTATGCAACCAATAGCTAGGAAAAGGAGAACAGTTTAGTGGAAGAAACAAGAGGCTGTGAGCCAAGAATAGTTCTAATCCTGTTGTGATTGGGAAGTTAACCTGAGTCTGCCTCTCCCCATGCGTAAAATGGGGATAATTAATCCTCACTTAACCATGTAAATTGAATAATGTTTCAACAGTGCTGCAAGTGCCACATATTAATTAATGCCTAGGTAATAAAAAGGAAGGAGGCAAAAGTGGAGCACTCTGCTACTTACCTGCAAGTCGGAGGTTGTGCCGCAATTTTAAAAGATGAGATATTTGGCACTTGGAAGATGAGACCCCAAATTATCATTCAGTCTTAAGAGAGAAAGATTTCTCCCTCTCTCTCATCTGTACAGAGGCTAACAAGCACATGAAAGCCAGGCACACATCATTCTGCGTTTCACATCATCTCTTCGCAACACAGCAAGCTGACATTAGCTAAGGAAATGCCATAAACAAATACTCCTAACCAAAGATAAGGCAAACACAGTGGGCAGATCCATACCTTGAACACCTTCCAGAAGCAGATCAACCCCCTTTCTATAAAAGCTGAAGGCAGTTTCATAATCTTCTTCCTCCTCCTTCTTCAAGGCCAGTTTTATCAACTCGCCCGCTTTCTCCAGGTAATCTTGTTTGCCAGGCTTCGGTTTTAAGCTTCCAGTAAACAGACCATGGCTTTCCCTCTCCCCTTCAGGTTTGCTCCACTCCTGCTCAGCTGCCAGCGTGCCTTGTACTGGGGGCTCAGAAGTTAGGCAAAGACCAACAGCTCTACTGGGAGAACTTTGGTTGGATGCCATTCCATCATCTAACTCAGCAAGAGAGTCTACATCGACTGTCAGAGAGATCAGGTCACTGTCACTGGAGAAGCCTGAAAGCACAGTCGGAAAGACATCCAATTACTCTACATTTCTCACATACCTTAGGAAACTCCAAAATTCTTTATCCCACGTAAAGATTTTAGCTTTCTTCTCACCTATGCAGCTTCCTGAGACTTTGTGCACAGAAATTCCCTGCATGTAAAGCTGTCTTAAAAATTACTTTCGAGTACCTCTAGAAACATCATTTTTAAAGTTACTTACAAGCTCCACAGAGCAACCGATGTTCGTTTTAATACTGAGAATGAAGAGACCAACACCTAACACCCAACTTAAACTTTCAAAGCCTGCACGCTGTTGGGCTCCAAGAAATTACAAAACTAACCCTCTCGGTGTGAATGCTATTAGAAAAGTCAATCAGCACGAGCTGGATTACTGTTGCAAGAAACCCCAACATACTGTTTTAAATCAGTGAGATGAAGCATCCCCAAGACAGTAAATTTGAGTTTTAATCAACACAGAGGTACTGTCAGCTTATGCATCATGCAGCACTCTTGCATCTACCATGTATCCTCTTCTTCCATTGCTAACACAGGGAAAAATGAATTTGTCTACACCTCTTTCACTGAAATTTGAGCTGACACATTTTATTTTACATTTGCCATAACCTAAAATCATATATACTTACTGCAAGCCAACCTTCAGTAACTAAACCACAGCAATTTAGCAGGGTTATTTGGAAATTAATGGCAACAAATACACTTTACGCGTACACCGTTTCATCCTGTAAGGATTATCATCCATGAAAAGCAGTCACTCACAATTATGACTTTCTAATAATTTAAATTCCACCGTGTAAAGGAAAACTTCCAGATCTTACCTCCACATTCTGATTGGCTCGTAAGTGTCACATCATCACGTCCACTTAACTCTTTTCGAACTGAAAAGGACAAGAATGACAGAAATGTTTCTGGCATGCTTTTGTACAACAGCTTAGATCTTCACTTGCCATCAAAATGAAAGGGCACGACCCTACTACAGGTGAAAGTACATAATATGAAACTGCTCTTTGACGGGCTATTAGAGACATCCATTTGGTGGCACACCATTAAAATTGTGGCAGTGGTACTAGATTTGCCATTGCCTCCAAGGTTCAAGAAACAGAACACAGGTGCTTGCTTAGGGCAGGATAATTCAAAACTCAGCACTCCAACTCACCTAATTTCAATAGCAGCAGCACTTTAATCCCTATCTCTCACTGCTCTGATGAGTTACAGCTAAGGAGACTTAAAACAAGAGAGCCTTCAAAGCTGGGACCTACACACCAAGAAAAAAAAAAAAGCCAGCTTTCAGTCTCAAAAATGTCATTCCAGAATAGTACCCTGCATGAGACATATGGAGCGAGCCACGAATTTGGCAGTGCCACCTGGATATCAAGTGGCAGTTTGTTTTATCACCTTGGCACATGTACCTACTGAGGCAATAAAACAGGCAACAAGGTCAAGACATTCAGCTGTCTGTACACACAGAGAAAGTAAATTCTGAGCTAAAAAACCTGGTGTCTGTTTTCTTTTGTATTATCACCAGTCAAGAGTTTATCCACATTATCAGGTGAAGTGTTCTGACTCATCCTCAAACAGTATGCGGCAGTAGCAAGGAGCTGACTCGAAGGCAACTAATTCAAACTTTTCGATTTTGCAACTCTAGAGACAGAGGGAGATTGTAATTTATGGAAGAGGAGTAAGAAAGCACTGTAGAAATACTGCTTTTCTAAAAGCTAGCAGTTCCTTTAACCTGAGTTAGAGGAGAAAACAGGCAGGAGAACAGATTACCAGCCCCTCTCTGTCTGAAAAGCGAGGGACAGCAACACCTAGTGACACAAGACTACCTGACAGGAGGGGTCAGGGTGCACAGAAGACAATGCTCCCAAACTTTTCTGGGGAGGTACATCAAGCAAAGAGTCCATGCAGGGAACTCGGACTGTGTAGCCGCGAGTCCTGCAAGAAAGAGGGCCACCTCACCACAGAATGGTTAAAGGAAGAAGGAAGATTCATTAATTAGTTAATGGGCCATTCATCTGTCCAATTTAAGGACAGCAATGTCGAATTTGGGTGTGGAGGACCAAGAATTTACTAAACAGCATTTTAGAGGAGTCAAGTGATTTTGTTCAGCGAAGAGAAATTGCTAGCTAGGGAATGTATAGGTGGAAGCAGAGCTGACTGACAGGCAAGGGGTGCAGGTAACGGATGGAAAAGCTGGTGGTTTGTGCAAGGGATGTGCTGGCCACCCACACGAGACGGATCAGTGCACCCCCACAGCGCAGATTTCAGACAGACCCAAGCTCCTCTCCCTACAGCCCAAACAAAACCATGCTTGCTCTTCTCTTGCAGCCCACCTGACCACAGCTAGCATGGCACAGAGGCTGAGCTAATAAACTTGACTTAAGGGCAGGTTTAGAGCCCCGGTCTGGCACCACATAACCACAGTCATGGGGCTTCCAATCAGCCTGAGGGGGGTAGGCAGAGTCTGAACTGCATAGGCTTATTTTGGGGAAGGTAACGTGAACATGGTAAAACAGAAGGCGAGGGGGAAATATTAGCTTCCTGGAGGATTTCTCTAAACCATCTGACGATTGGTATAGACACACTTTTGGAGAGGAAGTTGGACATTTGAACATCACCGCACGTACCCAGAGAAGATGACAGACTGTCAGGAATATTTGATGAGTATCATGACGCCAAAAATCGAACATAAATTCCTGTCTTTGTCTCTGCCTTAAGCAATTTCACCAGGTATATAAGGAGTAAATGTAGTTTCCAAACAAAACCTGATGGAAAGTCGGGGCACACAGATCCCTGTGGAAGCAAGAAATGCCTAACTGCTTTTACAAGCAAGATACTTAGCGCTTATGTTGGTACAAAAACATTTCTACTACCATTAATTTGCTGCTTCTACCATTAATTTACACACCTTCTACAGAGTGAACTTTGAAAAGAGCAGATGACAGTGAGAAAACCCAACCCACCCTTATAAGCAAACACCAGCACCTGTTAGGAAGGGGTTCGATACCCCTCAGTACGACAGCTTGAAGGAGCAGTGCCCACAGGGAGGCACCTGAACACTCATAAAACACACACAGCGAACTAGTCCCAGTTATCTACCATCATCAGACAGGGAAAAATTAGATGCAGGCAGGATGCCCGGAGAAGAAGCAGGGAGAGGACTCAGAGCCGAGTATTGCCACTGCCATCTAGAGGCCTTAAAGACAGATGTTTCCTTCTGCCCCTAGAACCCCGCCAAAAATTCAGTTTTGAACATCAGAAAATATGAGCTGGAAGACACAGAGGTTTTTAGAAAAAGATAACTCCATAAATCACATTTGGCATCTGGAAATCCTGTGCTCATAGTTGTTTGAAAGCATCCCCTAAAGCACTCCAACCAATTCAGAGGAAGGATATCCATCACTTTTTCTATTTTCCAGCATTTTTTTTCCCTTTCAGTATTTTATCTTACATAAAAGGAGGTGCTTTTCTTCTTCTAAAAACGATGCCCTTGTGAATGAAGTATAGAAATGTTCACGTTAAGCTTTTTTAGAAGCACTTTTACTTTTATAAGGCACAGTGTAAATTGGGCGTGTCAAAATCTGGAATGTTAAATTTCACAGAAACAGTGCCCCTTTAAAACAAGTCACCCGTATTTATGATAACTACCTTCTCTAATTAAACAGCTCTATACCTTCCCTTCACAGAACAATGCATTGTGGGTGCATTAGTCCATCAACATCACAGAAGGAGCTACAAAATAAGCTGCAAAACTCACTGCAGATGTAGACTGTATTACATAACTGAGTGTGTAGTTACTGACACTGAAAGATCCCAGTGGCAAGTCATACAACCTCATGGAAAAAATAAGCAAGCCACGATTAGAAGCTCGTTATTCAATCAGAGCTTTAGCAAAGTAAGTTCAACATCAGAGAGAGACCAGAGGAAATTTAGTTCTTAACGGGGAAAAAAATCAAAAAAATCCCAAATAAGCTTTAAAAGTGTTTGTATAATATTGCATATTTATACATCAGTGTAAAACAGTTCCAAAGGAAAATCTGAAGGGTTGGAAAATAATTTGTTGAAGGCACAAGGTCTGAAACATAACTATGAAACCCCTAAGTATCTAAAAGACTGCATGGTACCTGGCAGATGAATATACGGAGAGAAGCTTAAGGTAGCTCAGGCTCCAGAAGCAGACAAGAAGCCGAAGCACAGTATTTACTTGGGCTGCCAGACCCTGCCTTACAGATAGACTATTTAGGACAAGTGACGTGCCACAAATTACACTGTGTCTGGTATCCAACCCAGCACGTGCATCTCTACAGCGTGCTAAGGAAGTGCCATCTTAGGAAAAGGGACGCACCCTCCAGTGGCATAGCACAACCAGAAAACCTCAGCAAGCTAAGGGAGGAATTTCCAACATTCATCTGAGCGCAGCTCACGCTGGCTCAAACACACATCATCTCAGACCTTCTAGAATATGGAGCTCTTTTTAGGAAAAGATAAAATGCTGGCAGTTTCTGTAAGAGACTTAAGCAACTTGCTTATCTCCCTGAGCCCTGCAGTCAGCTTTAACATTCCCCACTCCCATATGCTCAGTTCAGAAGGCATACTTAAATTTCTAAAATACGACATGTACTCCCTTCTGGATTTTGCTAAGCACTAAAAGCATGGTAACACCCAGAGCATGAAGAGCTGAGTGAGAACCCTCTGAAATGAATGGGACAGTTCAAATCTTAAACATATTTTTCATGCTCTAGGCAAATTCAGTCATCTTTGTATTTATTGATCAATCTCAAAATGGTTTTAAAGTTCTCAGCAAATTTTTACAGCTAGAGGCTTGGGTCATGATTAGTTGTGAACCCCACCACACTGTTTGCCCAACCTTTTGGAAGCAGGCAGGGTTATGTACATTTAAACCTGAGGGGACGGTTCAGTTGGCACCAAAAACAGTGCTTTTTGAGCAATAGAGCACTTGGATTCTAGAATGCACTAGACAAACTCCCATAGATTTTCCTGTTGGAAGCAAACTTCCCGCAGTGCAGGCAGAGCTCTGCTGAGCCCAGCTTCTCTCAATCCCAGCTCCGGCGTTTCTGTCATACCAAGCAAACAGAAGCTGGATGCTGACACTACTACAAGTATGGCACTTGTCATTTAGGTGCTGCTTTAAAACAGACCATGCCATAAGGTTACATGAGAAAAGAACGCAAACCTTCAGAGCTGCAGTCAGACAAGTTGTCCGTCAGAGGGTCGGACAGAGGCTCAACAGGACCAATCAGTTCGGACCCATCATGCACCTCTCCACCCTGAAAAGAAAGAGGGAGAGGAATTACTTAGCTGCTGTGCTCTATGAAAAGTCTAATTTTATAGAAATGATAGTCAAAGTTTTTAACCAGTGAATGTTCCATTAGAGTTAATGCATTTAATTAAACTATATAAACCTGCAAAATTAAACAAGGGCTTTTGGTCAGGCCATGTTTGGTTGCCGCAGACTTTGTAGGTATCTAAACAGCTAGTCTACTGCAGCTTCAGAGTCCTGAACCACACAGGCTGCAGCAGATCTACCTGCAAAGCCCAGAGTTTAACAAGGAGAGAACGGCAATGCTCCTGCTCTCATGGCATATACAGTGTGTGCCCTTCAGTGGAGGTCCCTAGCTCAGCAGGTCCCTCACTCAGGAGGGTCTGTCCATCAGACATGCCCCAGCCGTGACCCACTATCTGGTGTTGACTCGTAACCAAGACAGGACAAACAGGGAAGATAAGGCCAGGTCAGCATATAAAAAGAACATTATTCCCTTCCAAGCCTGGAAAGAATCAAAGGTAAGTGAAGTAATGGGAGCAATTAATTGCACTACAATCCACCTTAATGTTGGGGGTTTTAATTTGTGCTTTGCATCTCAGGTGCACGCTTTTCTGAAACTTTACCAGAAACTGCATCATTTCCAAGGCAGTGTTACAAACGGGCATTCCTAATCCGCCTTGAACTAGCCCAGCACATTTCCACACCAGCCAGACCGTTTTTCTGGGGTCTTTAGTACACAGATACAGTATTCCTTTCCACTGCTTCTAAGACTTCATTGTCCAAATCTATCACTCCACAGCTATTTGCACAAAAATCTGAAAAGGAACAAAACCACCCGTGAGCAGATCTAAAGGGCACTGGCTGAGCTGGTGACCGATCAAAACCTAAGGCTTTCTTACAGGAAAACGTGACACAAAACAAATCAGCCTAAATTATTACACTTGCATAACTCCCACTGTACACATACTTGCTCCTATAAAAATTAATGCCTTTCTAGTTTTATTCATTGCTTTACAAAGCCGGAAAAGATCCATTGGCAAGCTAAGACTAATACTTTTGTTAAGCAAAGGAGGCAAAAAGATCTCTGAACAAATACCCAAAACCACCAAAGTATTTCCAAAGAACTGAAAAAGTAAAAATGCAAATAAACGGAAAAGTAAAATATTCCCACTCAGCCTTCCATTCATTGTTGCCACAAAAGCTTAAAGAAAATTTTAAGTATTTTAAAGGCCTCTGCAATAACATCATGAAAACAAGTGAAGATTTTCAAGCTTCACTGTAATTTTGCCTTTGCATACATATCATTTAAGTATACTAAACATCTCAATACCACTTAAACCCCAACTCAGCCAGATGAGCATTTCCTTAATTCCAAGGAGTTACTATTATTGCATTTACATATAAATTTATGCTTATGTGTATGCAGAATGTTGGACTAAGTTACTGAAAATACAGAGATTTGAAGCACTTAATGAAAAAAACCTGCTTCAGATGTAATAAAGAGGAAGTCTGGATCAACGTACTGTCCTCTTGGAGAGTGGTTCTCACAACACTGTATCAGCAGCCTATCTGACTAGTTATATGCCAAATTTGTTGTCACAGACCTGAATCCGTAACAGGCCATATGAAAAGTCTAGACAGTCTTATTACCTTTGGTTTGAAACTATAAGCACCTACATAAAGTACAGAAACAGTGACAATACTTTTATTACTTCCCCACTGAACACCTGGATTTAACATCACAAGTTTGCTCATCACTCAATAAATACAAATTCCGAACCCCTTCACCTGAAGTTCATCTAAAACTTTCCACCTTGTAGAGGTGTGGCATGGGGTTTTTTTAAAGCCACATTTCTAGTGAATGGAAAACTTCCAGTCATTTCACAAAGCATGTCAGTTCACCTCACTGTCACTCAACAGCTTATGAAGTAAAGCAGAATCAGCACTACACTTTATTCGTATCAGTAAGAAGCAAATACTTCTGCAAATACTAACAAACCTTAAAAAACTCTTCAAGTTGTTTGCTGTTATAGAGAGCAGGGATATTGGCAGAAAACTGCAACAGATCTTCAGCACATTGCCTTCTTTCTTCAATCACAGTTTCATCAAATCGCCCTGGAACAAACACACAGATTGACAGTTTTAGAAATAACTACACATTTATTCTGCAATAAGAATCACCACGGAAAAAAAAAAAAAAGATCAAGACAAAAGCAACCTTCTGGAGACAATGCCCTGAGTCTATGAAAGTCATTCCAGCGCTTCAGGAGAACATAGCAAATCTTCAAACTTCCTATGCTCTATTGTCCCTAGAGTCCCGTCTTCTGCAATCCACTCAGATGATGCAAGCTGGCAGCTACGACAAGAATCCTTCGCCCTCTTATCGTAAGAATATGTGAGGCAACACTCTTGATTAGCCAAGAGACACTAACGGATGTCCAGTGTTATCTAACAATAAATGATACATGCACAATTTGACAACATGCCAGTCAGTGTCAGCCTTGATTACAGCCCAAATCCTGGAAGGAGCTGAGCATTCTTCACACATTCTCAAGAACAACGCACAATATGAGCGGACAGTAAACGAAATATCGCTAAAAGCCCCCAAACAGATCATCAATTCCAAGGTGCCATTCATGGAGGAGACAGAGTGTAGGGGAGATGGTAAAACCCTACTATCAGGCACTGAAGCTTTCCTCTGAAGTAGCTCCATGCAGACAGGGTCTCATCTCCTCCTGGATTCAAGAGATAAACAGAGCTGGGAAGCAGCTCGTTTACCAAAATGCATGATCCTTCCCTTCTCCCTACCCAGCACCCAAGACATTCCAATTAGAAAAAACAAATTTAAAAACAATCCCACAGTTCACCTGAGATATTAGCTTCTCAGGAGAAAGAACCCTTGGATTGCTACCTTAAATTCACATTCTTCACAATTGCACACAACTTCTTTTAGCTTTTCATATCAACATCGCTTTGTTGTTGAAATAGTTACAAGTTTACAAAAGAAAGAGAGCAGAGGTTAACAGTAATAATTGGAGGAGAATGGAACAGATATTGGAACAGCTATACAGAGGGAAAAAAAGGACTAAGAAGACAAGTTCAAGAAACAGTATTGCTGTAACAGCATGACCAGAAAAATAAGAACCACCTGTGACAGCTCTGTGGCATTAACCTTTGAAGAGAACAAAAGAGACATTGAATACAGAAGCAAAATTCATTTATACTCAGAGCAAGCAAAAACATAATCCCAGAAGAAAGTATCAAAGCAGGATTCTTTCCAGAAATTCTTCAAGTAAATAGCTCCTGCCCATGTGGTACCAGAAAAAAAATAAAATAAAACTAGAAAGACACACACATGCTCACAAGATCACAAACAAAGCTTTTGGGGGTTATTCTTCCATGAAAGGAAAGGAAAGACATCGTCGGGCTAATTTTCAGCTGGATCGGTTCCGTGACTTGTTCACCCTGCCCTTTCAGCTGCACAAACACTAGCAGCCATACAAAAGAGCGAGAAACAAGCAAGCAGAAAGAAGGCAAAGGCAACGCTACCACGTTGAGTGGCAACACTGAAATCAAGCTCTATTACACTGTCCGATGACTTCAGAGCAACACCGGGGGTGCACAAGGGCTTTTGTTTCATCCCACGCAAAATAGGACATCATGGAAAAACAATTTCCCTCAGTAAAGTGTCACAGCATGGGCCAGTTAAACCTATCTACAAAATAACATGAACACTGTTATAATGAAACAGAAAATCAATTGCAAAGAAAAAAAAACTCCACACCAAAATCACTGAAACTGAAGAAGGCCCAAAAACAGGTAACTTCTACAAGTGAGCAAAGATATATTTTAGAAGATATTTTTCCTGGTTTCCCAGGGATCTTTCTCTCCCCAATTCACTCTATCATCAAAATCCAGTGTGCCTGTCCTCATGCATGCCTCCTCAGTACTCCGCCAGACATCAGGCTGGCCGTGTCAGGACCAGCACTGCCCAGCTGACCAGGACACGTTCCCCGATTCTCCAGGCAGCTGCACACCTCAGGGCTAGGAGCTGAGCCTGCCTGGCCCTGGGCAGCACCACGGCACCCGCTCCCTTCTCACCCAGCTGCCATTGCACATACTCTGCAGAAACGCAGGTTTCCCTCTCAAATCTAGCCAACGCCAGCCACGTGAGTAAGAGGTTGGACTTTCTAATGGCACAATTACATAAGCCTTATTTTCTTAGGGAGCTGAGCTTAAAAATAAAAGTTAAAATGGACGGAGCTGTTAAAACATTAGTCAGTGTCACATTTTCCAGCTCATCAGCATCACGACACACTCTCAGGACAACCACTTAGAGAACTAGAGGACTTCAGGGGAAGGAAGAACATAGCTCAGTACTGGTTTGTTTACAGACTATTCGGCATCTTGCTGGCAGTTTCATTCTCAGCCAGCCCTGCCTAACTCGTTCCCCCTCTCCCTATTTTCATACTTTCAAGCGATCTTCTATTGCTCAACACTTCCACTACCACCCTTCTCAGTCAGATGTTCAAAGGTGCTTAGAGATTCAGCTGACTCTTCAAGCATTCCTATTGGGGAACCCTTCCTGCATCTAAATCAATGTTATTTCCACCATTATTTACACCTCTCAGGCACATGAAAACTTCGTTATAGGGACCATGTCTTTCCAGGGTTGTAGGAAGTGTCAGCTGCATTCTTAGCACGTAACAAATGCATTAGCACAGTTCTGCTATGCCTCCAGAAACAACTCATTCAAAACCATGTATAAATTCTTGTAAAGTGAATCAGGGAAAGTTAATTTCCTGGAGCAGATCTGAACAACAAAACACATCACAAGGTTTGTGTTGTTGTTTCAATTAGTTCCTCGCAAGACCTCCTATTGTACTGCAGCCCTGAGGAGAAGGACTTGGGGGTACTGGTAGACAAACAGCTGGACATGAGCCAGCAGTGTGCGCTGGCAGCCCAGAAAGCCAGCTGTATCCTGGGCTGTATCCAGAGAAGTGTGGCCAGCAGGTCGAGGGAGGGGATTCTGCCCCTGTACTCTGCTCTGGTGAGACCCCACCTGGCGTGCTGCATCCAGCTGTGGAGCCCTCAACATCAGAAGGATATAGACTGGTTGGAGTGAGGCCAGAGGAGGCCACAAAGATGATCAGAGGGCTGGAGCACCTCTGCTATGGGGACAGGCTGAGAGAGTTGGGCTTGTTCAGCCTGGAGAAGAGAAAGCTCCGGGGAGACCTTACAGCACCTTCCAGTACCTGAAGGGGCCTACAAGGAAGCTGGGGGGGACTTTTTACAGGGGGCTGTAGTGACAGGACAAGGGGTAACGGGTTTAAATTGAAAGCGGGGAGGTTTAGATTAGATATCAGGAAGAAGTTCTTCCTGGAGAGGGTGGTGAGGCACTGGAACAGGTTGCCCAGAGAAGCTGTGGATGCCCCATCCCTGGATATCTTCAAGGCCAGGCTGGATGAGGCTTTGAGCAACCTGGTCTAGTGGAAAGTGTCCCTGCCCATGGCAGGGGGGTTGGAACTAGATGGTCTGTAAGGTCCCTTCCAACCCAAACCATTCTATGATTCTAGGATACATGACACCTAATTCTTAAATATGCTACTTCACTGGGTATTTTCAAATCCATAAAATATCCTTATCTGAAGCTTTACAACATGAATAATTTTTCTGACTCACTCCTAGCAAGTTATCAATATCTGGGGGTTTTTGGTTTCTTTTTGTCAGGAGGGAGAATATTTTTCACACTAGAGTATATTTCTGCAGTTGCTGGATACAAGAGATGCTGAGTACAGATTTGCCAGTATTTTTGTAAAATACCACGTGTAGCCACATATGTGGATACCTGAAGTGTCCAACAAAAAAAATAGTTGGAAAATACTGAAGAAATTATGCTGAAGGAAGGAGAGTATTATGTTGAGGGAAGGAGAGTAATCACTTCCCAGAAATAGGTATCATAATTGCTGCATAAAAATTCAGAAAAGCTTTAACAGCTGGATGTGTTAGGACATTTTAGATTCTCATGTGCGAGGTCACCAGGTTTTCTCCATAAAATGGGTGGAAAAGGTTCAAGTGAAGTGCAGAAGAAGGGGAATGATTTCTTTTTCCTACCTGTAACAAGTTCCGTGCTTTGATGTGAGCAGCTCTGTTGCTAAAAGCATAAAAACACATGCACTTGTACACGAAAATTATCAAAAGCTGTGGTGTAAAACATGCAGCGCAGTTTAGTTCTGCAGATGTGGCAAGTCTTTGGTGGCATGAAATATGGAAGCACAGCACGACTCGTTCATTTTGAAATACATCTCAGTTCTCCACAACATCTCCTGAAACTCTGAATGCTGAACTTGAGATTCTGCTCAGGTTTAATACTTCTAACTACAAAGAAGTTCGACTGACAGAACTACCAGTGCTCATTTCGTAAGCGCACCCTCCACAAAACAATACGTATGTGTTATTTAAAGCACTCAAAAAAAAAAAAAAACCCACAAGTTGCCAGCAAGACTGACAGTGCTAATTAGTTTAGAAGCCGCAACAAGTAGAACATCACCGCAAGGAAGAAACACTGCAAAAATACTCCATTAAAGCAGCTGGAAAACATAAGATCTTAATAGAGATGGACCTTGCAGCTCACCATTAAGTGAACGAGACTGAGAAGTTGTTTGTCAAAACCCCATAATCTACTAAAATTAGATCATTTTTCTCTAGTACAAAAATATACTAGGACCGATCTGAAGACAAATGCCTTAAAATAAAATAAAACACTCAGCAGCTATTTTCTGTAGAAGTGAGATGGAAGGATACGGAGTAAAATGTTATCCTTTAAACAGAAGAATAATTCTTAAATTGAAGAGTCAGACATTTCTGTTCCTTTCAGCTAGGTACCAATCATTTCAAATTTGTTTTTCCGTTACCCTCTTTCCTGTATTCTTCTGTGGCTCAGCTTCATTCAAAAGTAGTGGGCCTTGTTTTGGTTTATTTTTAATTTCAAAGTGCATTTTGTAAATAACCACATTGAGTATTTCTGTAGATTTCCTTCTCTTACAATGTACATTGCTGTCACGTTTGTTTAACCAATACAATAGAAGAAGAATGTCTTTCAGAAGAGATTTCACTCCCTTGCTTACAGAGCTAGTGTAAAACCAGCTAATTTGCATTTCTGGCAATTCAAATTTATTTATGACGTGAGAAGCCATTCTCTCTTCCACCCTGATTTTTTTTCACCCCCCTCTTTCCTCCCCTATGAATAGCTACCATATTTTCTACCTGAAGTTAAATTATGCTTTGCAAATACTTGATTTTTAAATAACTTGTCCAGTGAGCACTCTACTCTGTAAACCAGACCTAGAAGCTATAGCAGCAGTTTGGATTCCGGTCATATGCCAACGTCAACTTGTCCAAAGCTGTTCACATTATTTAAGGACCTCAGTGCCATGCCTACATGTAGCCGTCATCAAGAACAAACACAGTATAGCACTAACTAGCAAAAATTACAAGTCTGTGGCAGTATTTGGTCCTGAAACATCAAAAGGAAAATTTGTGCTTTCCAGGCTGAGGTTTTGCCTCCAAAAGTTCCATACAGTTTTCCCGCACCCAAGGCAAAGGGAGACAGCCAGCAAATACTGCAACATCACCATAACCCCGGGCAGTATTATAGTGCTGTCACATAACGTGGTGCAAAAAGGGCTGACTAAACCACCTCACTTCTGGCGCTTTCCAAACTGACAGGCTTGACTATCCCAAAGTAATAGTAAATGCCAAAAAAAACCCACAACACCTTATGCCAAAAAGCATAATAGACTAAAAAAGCAACACATGCCAAAAAACACCAAAAGCATACAGGATGCTAAGACACACTAAAACCATGATACAGGGAAAAATACATGTAAAAGCATGCAGTAGATGTGTGCTCAAAAATGCAAGCCAAACACCGGATGATAAAACACGTTAATATGCACCACAGAGGAAAAATGTGGAAAAATACACACTAGATGCATGCCTAACACCACTAAAATTGCCAAAAATTATACACAAACTGCAAAACCAGGCATTAGGTGAGGGCCAAAACACAGCAAACACTGGCTGGATGCTAAAACGGGCACAACAAATGGAAAAAACATGCAAAACCATGTGTGATAATAAAGACTGAAAACAGGCACAATGCATGGAAAACGTGTGCAAAGACACACAAAAGCATGCACTACATGCATGCCAAAAAACACCAAACATTTTAGCATTTTGAGTGTTCAGCAAGATATATGGGGGGAACCACAAAAAAGCATATGATAGCAGGATGAAAAAATAAAAATATAAAGCCAAACCCACTCTGGATGCTCAAAACACTTAAAACCACATCACAGATGCACAGCAAAAAATGCCATAAGTATGCTGTATGCTTAAAAACCCATCAAAACATCTTTGAAACACCCACTGCAGCAACAACTCAGAAACCAAAACACTATTCCAAAAAAAGGTGCAAAAATGTTGGGGGGAAAGAAAAAAGTGCAGGGGAGAAGCATGCCAAAAAACGCCGAACATGCTGGACGCTCAAGACACCACCACAGCAATGCCAAACATGCTGTGAGGACACTTCAGGAACCAAAACCCACACAAAAAAGCCATGCAAAGATCTACAACAGAAACCTTGACCAAAAAAAAGAGCACATGGCAGATGCCTTCAAAGAAATGCCAAACGGGCTGGACACTAAACACCACACAAGGTACATAGAAAAACCAAACACAGGCTGGAAGCTTAAAAACAATCACAGAGAAAAAGCCAAGCACCACATTAAATCAACTTGTAAACACCATGGAAAGGCCTTAATAACCCCAAAACATCTTAGGCACTGAAAAGACCACCCCAAAACACCTTATAAATGGAAAAGCCTGCCAAAAACCACATTAAAAAAAAGCACATGGTAGACTCATGCCAAAAAAAATGCCAAACCCATGCTGGAATTTTAAAAACCTGTTAAAAGGCCCAATGATTGCACGCAGTAGATGTGTACCAAAAAAACACCAAATATACTGGACACAAAAAAACACTGAGTAACTCCTAAAAACCTACTGAAAATCATAAAGTATATGCATGCCGAAAAAAAAAAGACTATAAAAGAAATTCTGGACAGAAATAACACTGCAGCAACACCCTAGAAACCAAAACCACACCTAAAAACGCCCTAAATCCGTACCAGGAACCTTCCCAAAAAACAGAGCACATGGCAGGTGCATGCCAAAAAAAACCCCACCCAACATGCTGATCACTAACTACCATGCAAGGTGCATACAAAAACCCATGAACACAAGCTGGATACCTAAAACAAAACCAAAAAAAGCGACAAAACCAACTCGTAAACCTCATGGAAATGCCTTAGTACCCCCCAAAAAGAACCAACAAACTCAAAAGCCCCCCCAAAACACCTTAGAAACAAAAAAGCCTGCCAAAAACAACATCAAAAAAGAGTGTGTGGTAGATTCATGTAGAAAAAATGCCAAACATGCTGGACATGTTAAAAAAATGCTAGAAAATGCTTAAAAACACAGCAAAAATCATGAGGTATATTCATGAAAAAAGCTAAATCTAAGAAATGCTGGTCAAAACAAAGAAAAAAATAAACAAACATGCCGAACATTTTATGAACAAAAAACCACACCAAAAAAAGGTCAGAATTCACACCAGAAACCATGCTGAAAAAGACAGCACATGGTAGATGTTTGCCAAAAAATGGCAAACATGCTGGTTGCTGAAAAACACATAAGGTACACACACAAAAAAAAAAACCAAACACAGGCTGGACACTTAAAAAAAAAAAACAAAACAAAACCACTCCACACTAAAACAACTTGCAAACCCACAGAAATGCCTTAGTAACCCAAAAATGCCTTAGAAACTGAAAAATCCACAAAAAGCGCACCAAAAAAGAGCGCATGGTAGGTGCACACCAAAAAAACACCGAAAACCCTGGACTGTCAGCAGTGCCTTAGAAATGCCTTAGAAACACTCAATAAGTGGTAGATGCATACCCCAAAAAAGGCCGAACATGCTGGACACTTAAAAACCCACAGAAAATTATGTAGTAGGTGCATGTTATAAAACGCACTAAAGAAATCTTGGACACAAGAAAAGTTGCAGCCACACCTTAGGAAACAAGAAACGCAACCCAAAAATGCCCAAAATCCCCATCGGAAACTTTGCCAAGAAAAAAAAAAAAAGGCAGCACATGGGAGATGTTTTCCAAAAACACCAAACACCACACTAAGTGCATACCAGGAAAAAGCATAATCACAGGCTGGATGCTTTAGAAAAATGATACACTGGAACAACTCATAAATGCCACAGAAATGCCTTTGCAACCCAAAAGCACTTTAAGAACCAAAAAGGCCACCCAAAACCAAAGCAAGAGCACCCGGTAGATGCATGCAAAGAAACGTTACAATCCTTGGCAAAAAGGCTTGAAAGCACATGGTGGATGCACCAAACCCATTCCAGATAGTTATCAAAACTTTAGAAACTCCTCAGAAACCCCCACAAAGCATAGAATGTATGCAAAAAAACCCACCAAACATGCTGGACACATTAAAACTTGCTGAAAAACCACTTAAAAATCCACTGGATATTGTGTGAGACACATATATATATACACACATGCACACCAAAAAAAAAACCCAGCAACAGTTTGTGCTAAACACAAAGAACACATGCTAATTAATAAATAAATAAATAAACATAACTCATTGCTTAAAAAGAGAGTGGTAGGTGAAGTTCTATATGGAGTCATACCACTTCACTGAAAGTCCACCTACAGCTCATTCATGATGACATATACATCAGGATTAAATTAAGACCTTTGGCTATTAAGAGCGAATTATTGTTTACCATATATTTCTCATGTAGAGTAACAACCGTCCTATGAGTTGTTCTGGTGAAACAGTTAACTGCCGTAAGTAAAAGTGATCTCAAAAGTCTAGCTAGATAAAACTGATAATTACAATCAAACTCCTAAAACAAAAAACATTTTTCTGCAACCACCACTTGATACCTTGCTATACCTCATCACTAAAAATCACAGACAGCTCGTATACAAAAATCTTTGTTCATGGTCCAAGTGCTGCTCACAAAGCTAATGTAGGCTTTATGCTCCTGGAAACAGGGCATGTACGTTGTACTGATACAGAAGATGTAAAACAATAAATATCTGGGGTGACATCTCTAACGTGGGAGCAAGGACATGGCTACATAAAAGTATCAAGCTGTGATACCAGCACACCTACAAGTACGACACAACAAACCACACAGTTGAGTAGTAAAAGCACATGGAAAAGAGTTCCATGCAGCCACAAAACAAGAGGTTTTAGATAGATAGATAACTGAGTTATCAAAGAATTTCAGCAAGTCAGGAAGAAATTATGCTTACCAAATACTATTGCTTTTGCAAAAGGTGGAAAGAGTTCTGTCTGCCTGCATAGGTTCTTATGAATTTGCCAGAGATCTTTGTGCAGTTTCTTGAAGTCACTGTATCTCTTCCAAACGACTATCTGAAGCAAAGAAAGGGGAGAGAAGCATTAGTGAGGTTCATTGTTCCTACTGCATCACACCACAAATACGTATTTTTATCAGGCCGCTACTTTCAGCAAATACGTTTAACGAATATACAACTGGAACTGCTAACTGTAACAACCATTGAAAAAATGGTCATTATCTGTCCTCAAGACCCATTCTGACTAACAAGGCTAGAGTGCATAGGAAAAAAATACTAAGTAAAAGCTGAAAGAAACAGAGTGGGCAAAGACAGTGCTGTTTCAGTCACACTGCGACCCACAGCTGCATAGGGAACCTCTAAGAGAGGAAACAAAGCCAAAGAGGAGTGCTGCACTATCCAATGCTCAGTAGCAGCATGCTGGGCTCGGTGCAGCTGCAGGTACAGGAAAGAAACACAACAGCAAAAGAGAAAACGAGGGAAGAGAAATCAATACAAGTAAGGAATTCCAAATCTCTCAAGGAGGCCAACTAGTGATCAGGCCACCAGAAACAATACTTTTTTCAATGCTGTACTTCCATCTAATCCAATATCCAGGAAGTGGATGATTAGCGCTTCTTGAGCGGCATGCAAACAGAATAGAAAACAGCTCAAGATGGTAAGGTTTTGAAACATCAAGTTACTGTATTGTCAGCAGTTGGAGGCAACAGGGAAAGGTGCCAGAAAATAAGAGCATGAGATTCCATATGACTAAAAGCATATTGTTTTTACTGCTGCAAGTGATCTCCCAATAGCCAAGACGAAAAAAATAAATATCCATAAGTAGCTTGCATAGCAAAAGCCATCAAGGTCATCCTCAAACCTTTGCCAAGCTCACGGAAATCACGCCTCTGCATGCTTGCGGCTCAGCAAAGGTAGCAAAGTTCCACTCTAATGTACACCTTAGAAGCCAGATGTGGAAGAAGGACACATTGTACTTCAAGGCCCAATGAAGCACAGCCAGCATTTCATAAAACATATGTTAGACTTGTAATACAGCAAGGTGCTTGTCATGGCTACAGCCAGCAGATCTCTATTAACTCACATGACTTATCTTTTCCACAATGAAAAACCCTTTCTCCTCCGTGAATGAGTAAGAGGAAAAACCCCACAAGACTACCCTAGCTACAATTGCGTCACACGCCATGTTGCCACCATCAATCCCCAGAAGCAAGGAAATTAAAGTCCGCTAGCCTTTCTGTACGTATGAACTCCTCCACAGACAACTTCATGTTAACTTCTCATCCTTCTGAGAAGAAAGCCCTTACAAGGTTATCTTCCTTCCTGTCCCAGCAACAATGGGTGAGGATATCTTGAATTATAATGGGCTGCAGAGGGAGATGCTGTATCAAAGGCTTGTATCACCAGTTAGAGGTGGGTGACAGAAAACTGGCTGATAGAGCTGAGGTCACAGTACGCAGCCTTACGTACAGCTGTACGTATATAACGTACTGACAATGCAGAAGGGACATGAGAAGAGACTTCTGAAGGAGCAGGCAGGCACAGCTAAGTGGGCCCATACGGGTACAGAGAAGGGGGTTGCATGAGACAGAGCATAAAGCAAGAGGGTGGAGGTGTGCACACATTTTTTGTCTACTGAGTTTCTAATGGAGCATTTTGGAATACTGAGGTAGATTTATTTTTAGTGGGAACAGAGCATATTCTTTTTCTTTCAAAGGCTTCTTTTTCTGTCATAGGAAGCCAGTATAACAGAAAAGCTCCCAGCTTACGTGGCTTCTCTTCTAGAATTCACCCTCATAGCAACTACCATCTAGGATGTTCCCTTTAGTAACTAGGAACTCTCAGATGATTGCTTAAAACAGATGTACAGCACACCTAACATGCTACCACATGCAAAATCATTACTTGGATACAGTGAAGGGTGGAAGAGGGCGATGACCAAGAAGTTCATGGAACATTCCAGTCTTCTTACAGACCAGGGTTTGTGGAATCCTGCATGGCTAACCTACAGCCATAGATGAAAGCAATGACTAAAAAGATATGCTTATGCTGTTGTTTCAAAACTACTTAACGTATTCATGCAATACTCTAGCTGAAAGACACAATATATTTTTCTGAGGAATGGTTCATCAACAGCTGCTTTAAAGTGGTTTTCCCACAAATTAAGATTAAGGTAATGGCAGAATGTGTTCATGGATAGGTTCAATTCAGGAGTCTCCCTGGAAAAGGTGAACATCAGGCTACAAACTACAGTTACACAGTTCTAAAACCAGATCCATGACCATCTGATTCTGATAGGCCATTTTAATCTCCTAGAGATTAAAAAAAAAAAAAAAAAAAGGCAAAAAGCATGAATGCTTATGTTTGCCTGATTCTCAGGATTTTAAAGAAGGATGCAACAAAGGAGTGTTAGCTGTGTTAGCCAATTCTCACCTCTGCCAAGCCACTAATCAGTAACTCATGTTTGACCAGAGATGCAATGAATTCATTTATGGGCTCTTCTTTCATCAACTATCCAGGTTCTCCTCAACTGTAGTAAGAGACTGCACCAGAAATTGAACATATGCATATGTTACATAATGTCTGAAAAGCCATAAGGTTGTGCTTTTGAAGGAAGATTTTGCATGTACATAGTATAATAGTACCAATGTCAAGCCATTAGTCCAGAAGAAATCAAGAGGGGAAAAAGAGTTTTTTAATCTAAAATAAAAAATCCAAAACCCCAAACCCACAACCCACACACATGTGATGTAATTTTTTGTCTCAATAAAATGATTCCCAAGAGTCTTTTGAGGTATTAAAGAGGCACAAGAATGCATCAGACCCTTATTCAGAGCCTTTTCAGAAGCAAAGAGTAAGCAAGTTTTAACAAATTATATCACTGGAAAATACTTAAGGAGCCTCAGAGAGAGAGAGGGGCATAATACATGACTTGCAGTCCAATCTCTCAATTACTCCTACGCTCCTCCCTTTTCCCTCTTCACTAATAGACAGTAATGATATAGGCTTTTCAGTGAAGTATTGGTTAAAGAGGAAAAGAGTACCTACAGCTGAGACCTAAGACTCGGATTGTGGACTGATCTCTAATTTTACCCGTAGGTGTTAAGTAACCATCAATTTGCCAATTCCAACCCTGAGAAAAGAGCTTACAAAGTTATCAAAGCAGTTTTGTCATCAAAAGACACTTTACTGCCAAAGACTTTGTTTCAAGTCATGATTCATCACTGAAGGATGAATTGCAACATGTTATGCTGGCTACTGTTTTTAACTATGAAAGCTAAAGACAAATGGAAACACACAAAAAACTCAATTACAGTGAGGAAACAGACAAAACTGCTAAATTACATCAAAGATGCTTCAAAAGGCATAGTTTGATACACAAAGACATTTGCACAAGTTTAAACTGTTACCTCCTGGACATCCTCTGGATTTTTTCTTGAAACAATCTGAAAAGCAAAACAAAAAAAAAGACAAACATGTAAGCAGTTGGATTTTCAGTCTGGAGGTTGAAGAGAGTAACACACAATGATTTGTTGCTGAAGAGAAAAATCTGGGAAAAGGAGAACAGTTGCATGTTCCTCCGCGCTTAGAAACGCTGTAATTTAGTTTTAGAGAAGTCTAATATCCAAATACAACATGGTGAGGTATTTTAGCAGCAGAGTCAGTTGCTGTGATTAGAAAGGAAGGCGTGCATTCTAGGCAAAATGGCACAGAAGGCACCTCACGAAACAAAGCTACACAGAGCACATCCCCCATCATCTTTTCCAGTCTCTTCCTATTAATTCATATTAGGGCCACATCACTCCCAATAAGCGCAGCTAATTAAGGCTACTTGGCTTCATCCAAGCTGCACACAGCCTCGCTGTGAATGTGAAGCTTTGCATTTCCTACGACAGCGTTTCCACTTTACTTACAGCCATCAATGCGCACACATCTGACTCTCTCCCTGCGTATTTGTTTCTTCTTAAACAGTCTTTGCCTATTAATTATTAATTACTTTGTCCAGAGGAAAACTGCAGTGAAAACGAGGCTTGGCTACACACCATAAAGACAACTGTATTTTGTCAGGATTTTTTTTCTTTAAATAAATATTGATCGCAAAAGCCTTTGTAATCCAAGTTTTGTATTGGGTTTATAAACAGCAGTAAGAGCTTACCCACCCAAACAAATCAAATAGACATCTTTAATTCATAATCGCAATTACCCTGTGCAAGTCAGTATAGCCTTCATTATAACTCAGCCAAAGCTGTTAACAAAATAATTAGCCTATTGTTAGCTAAAGCAAAATAGGGCATTCTCAATCCAAACCAACTACCCACACGCTGACACGCCCCAGAATAATTAATGCTGTGGATAGGTGATGCATATAGGCACGCACAAGGAGTCCACGCCACTTGCTCTCCAGAGGCTAACACATCACTCCGCTGTACTGCGAGTGCCACGCAGCTGTTGCTCTGAGATGGAAGTCACTGCATCTGTGCTTTCCTCCTGCTAAGTGACAATAACATACCCCTCATACTTCCCACAAACTAGCTCTCTTCCTCCCTTTCATTTCCCAAGACTCTTCACCAGTGCCTCTCAGACCTCGTAACTCCAGTTTACTACACAGCCCAGCCACTGTAATCTTACACACATTTTGGAGGCGACAAGACAGAAAAGAGAAGTGTTATCCTCTCTAGCAAGCTCCCAGGAGACCTACAACATTTTCCTTCACAAGTCTCTTTCTCTCACCTTGCACATCAAGGTCCTCTTCTTCCAGCGCAGTCTACATTCAGAAAACCTTCCTCAACTTTTCCTCACTCTTGAGTAATCTAACATTTGGCAACTTCACCAAATTTTAACCTTGGCGGTTGTTGCTCCTTCATTCGCTACCAGGCAGTTCATAGGTACAACTGGTGAAATATTTCTAACCTTCTTTTCTCATAGGTGGCGTACTTGATGTAAGCAGCCTGTAGAGCTGGGGGAAGAAGATATCCCAGGCATGGCTACACATCACAGAAGAACACCAAAGGGCACACGCCAACTGCTTTGCTTTGCAGTTCACCTTTAGTTAAAGCCTTGCAACAGTTTTGGCAGCTAGGTAAGTTACCAGATGGGGAGAAGGAGACACAGAGAGATGAGTAATTACCCAGCCGGTTAGTAAGAATCTGGAATAAAACACAGAGGCCCTGTTTCACACTTGTTCTAATGTTACATCGCCTTCTATAGCTACCAGCCATGCCAACTTTAAGTCAGTATGTAGTAATTTATGTGTTGTCCTACTTTGTTCCTCATATCCTTTTCTGAAGGTCAACCTCAGAAGAGGTCTGCCCCTTCGATCCAACCTATAATCAACCTAGAGGCTTGGCAAGGATGATCCTATGCCCCAAATTTTCAGTGCACCTTTTTAATACTTCCACAAGGATCAACGCAGTCAGCTCCTTCTGCAAATCTGTAACGCAAGTAATCTATTTTAAAAAATACCATTAGGATACCCAGAAATTACTTAAGCAATGCGCAATTACCGCGTCAGCCTCTGAAAACAGAGATCCTAAAACAAAGTATTTCCCATTGTCTAGTTCCTTCTCTGACCTGCAGATATCCAGCATAACTCATTAAAATTTTAATTATCATTAATAATTACAATCTTCTCAACTATCTGAACTTTTATTAGTGGCCTGTATTTTCAGATATCTTTAAAGAACACTCCTAGTATGGCAACTTGCCCGTATCTCTTTCTGTTCTCTAGCCTTTGGAAATGGATATAAAACCACCAATATTCATTTAATCTTGTCTGCACTTACAATTATTTCACAGTTTACAATATATATTCTCTATATACAACAATATATTCTCTGCTATACAAACCAACCTTTAAGAAGCAGCTGCAATAAGGACACACCAACTTAGCACTCAGAAGGGACTGCATGGGTAATTGTGGCTTTGGGTAAGGTGTTTAAGACACACTAAACAAGTGCTTTCTCATCCATAATTCTTAATCTATCCTTATATTGGAACAGAAAGTTCCTTTAACTTTGTTTCACAAAGGATTAACTTAGAGATGCTGAAAGGAACTAGAAATCTCCCCTAGCATGTACTGAGTACCCTAGATGTCAGCTAGAAGGGTAGTGAACACAAGGGGAAGATCCACCTCACGTTTTTCCTGGCGGTCCCCCAAAGTTGCTGATCAGCAAATACAGCTGTAGTGCTGTGATATCAACCATGGAGCCAGATCACTGCAGGAACAGGAGGGAGGAATAGGAGGAGAGAAAAGGGAGGGTAAGAGATATGTACACTGAATTATTTTTAAATCTTTTTGTTCAGCATCTAACTCCCCAAATCCTCACTTCAAGTACTACATAACAGATTGCCAGACAGAGCCCTACTGAAACAAAAGTTACTAATACGTCTACATTTGTGAATCCAAAGTATCCTTTGCTGCATAAAAGAGAAACAGCTTTCACTCTGGGGATTTTAGATATCAAAATACACTGAAGAACTAATGATCTCTGGTTAGCTCAGTTTAATTTGGACAGCTCACCGACTAATCAGCTTCTTGAGCTGCACTAAATCACACGCACTCAGCACACCACCCAATTCTGCACTGCCTCACTTAGAAAAGTACCAGAGCATCTACAGCTTAGGGGACATGGAGAAGGAGGGACATTCCTCACTAGTTAGTCACCACTTGCTTTTGAACAATTCTGCATTAACCAAACAGAACATTTTAACTGGCTTTAGCCAGCAAGAACCAAGTCACCAGAGTGAAATAAGCAGAAGTCTCGGCTCATCCCTATTATTCCCCATTGCACTGACACAACTTCTTAGGACACACTAGAGACTTAGCCCATCATAAGCTCCTGCAGAAATATGCAATGGCACTATTTTCCTCCTTGCCTCTATCTCAAGAAAGGCTTTTAAGATTAAAACATCATAGGGGTAAACAACTTTTTTTTTCTCTTAACAAATACTACATTTTACTGGACTAAAAAGAATGTTTTAAACATGTCCCATGTTTGGTGGACTTGCATACATATATTTGACAAAAAATAATTTAAAATACTATTTTTAATTCCACAGGTCACATAAAGTGATCGTATTTGAACAACTTGAGCACTACAACATACATACGCATACAGAACAATGTATTCTCTGAATTAAGGGAAGGGTGCACATAAACATACGTTGCTGTCGTAGGCAGAACATCTGCAGCTTCAGTAACTACAAATCACAGGTCATTTAAATAAACTCTGTCCCTCTATGGCACTTTCTGACGCTCTCAATACATCCCTCCATACCTGTGACCCAAACTCCCACTCCTCTTGCACCTATCTCCATATATTTACTTACTGCCCTCCCTTTTTTGGCTTAAAGAGGAAAGCAGAGGAGAAATGAAAGCAAATTTCCCTAAGGGAACACATGGAGCTTTTGGCAAGACTAGCACCAGGCCAGCTCTCCAAGTACCCCGTTATCTGCTCCTGCTTTCCTTCTCCTCCTACTAGGCCTCTCTCACTCACCCACACTCTCTCCTGCGCAAACGGTGCTGAACCCCGGGCACGCGCAGCCCTTCCGAAAGGGGCCGTCTAAACGCTCAATGCGAACAGCTCTGCGCTTCCAGCGGGGGTGGGCTGTACCTACACGCTGCTCCCTCGGTTCTCCTCAGGAGCTGACTGCACGGGGGGGCAGGCGGGAGGACGGAGCAATTCCGCCGCACCCTGCGCAAAGAGGCTTTGGGGAGAAGGGAGAGGGGAAGACAATGGGAGTTGTCTGGGTTTAAGCCGTTCTCGTACTCTCTCCAACAAACAGGAGAGAACTGACAGCTGAGGGCAAAGCACGTCTGAGGCGATTAGAAGGTTACGGGAAGCTACAGGTTTGCAGGAGGGGACCGAGGTGCAGCTCAGGGCCGCCGTGGCCCTGAAAGCGGATTCCACGTCGCGACCGGCCTGCCCCGCGCAGGGCACGCCAGGATCCCCACCGGCAGCCCGGCCACAGGCTCTATTCCGCACGCAACGGCGGCCTGAAAGACCAAGTACGAGGCG
>NW_010241091.1:0-327 GCF_000690775.1 Eurypyga helias
CAACCCCCCCAGCTTCCTCTCCACCCATGGCAGGGCCGGGGCCGTGTTGGCCCACGTTAATAACCAGCCCCGGGCTGTTCATGCCATGAAAACAGGAAAACGCTTTGCCAACAGCAATAAACTGCTGGGCCGGATGGATCCTGTGCCCCAGGCAGGGCACGGGCCCCCCGCCGCGCCGGGGCACCTGGCAGATGGAGGGGACAGGGGTGGCCTGGCTGTTATCCCCAGAGCCATGATGCTCCTGGCACCACGGGCCTGGTTTGAGTACCTGGGGCCTCTGGCCAGCCCCCACCCCGCCCTGGTGGTGTCCCCCCATAGCCAGGCCTT
>NW_010241091.1:349-793 GCF_000690775.1 Eurypyga helias
CCCTGACCCCCGGTGGCTTGTCTTGCCGTGCAGTCCAGTTTGGGAAACTGAGGCACGGAGCGGAGTGGGATCAGCCCGGGGCAGAGCATCCCTGGGGTCCCTGGTTTGGGGGCGAGCTAAGACCCCCCTTTTCAAAGGGCAGGGGGAGGCCCCACGGGGGTCCCTGTCAAGGACTGCCCCTCACAGGGCACACGTGCACACGCATGCAGACACATGTGCACACATCTGTGAGCACCCTCTGCGTGCGTGCCCATACGTGTATGCGTGTGCCCATGCAGGCACACGCATCCTCACTCTCGCACACGTGTACAGCCATGCACACGCATGTGCATGTGCACACTCGCGCACATGGATGCTCACACACACGCACATCATGCACACACGGCTAGCACACGCTTTCCCTCACCGCTTGCACACCCCCCAGCCACAGTTTGGCCCTGGGTG
>NW_010241092.1:0-562 GCF_000690775.1 Eurypyga helias
TGCTAGCTAGAGTTAAACCATGACACTGTTCTATCCTATTCTGATGGTTAATAAATACCTTACTTATCAAATATGAAAAACAAGTCAATTTTATCAATGAATATACAGAAAGGACAATCAAAACCAAATCTATTTATTTATTTATTTATTTACAAGAGTGGTTGTCTCAGTGTAAAAATATGAAAATCTGTACTTACATGACACAATATTCTATGACTCAACCAGAAAACAAATAGACCAAAGAATTGTGTTCCAGTAATAACATCTTTAGATTTGCAGAAATTACTATAACAGAAGCAAGAATATTTTGTAAAGCTAAACACAGAATAAAACAAGCAATAATTGAAAACCTGAAAACTGGTACATAAATTTTACTCTCCTCATTAATATAAAAACTTTTAAATTTATAATAAATGTCCTTTGAGGTGTTAAATGCATGAACACAGGTTTTTTTTGTCCATATTTCTGGGGTCAGAAAAGATAAGAATTATTCAAAAGCACACATGCTTCTTCTGGGAGCATTTCCAAGCAAGTAGATAGCAGAAGTGAATTTTAAAAGTGG
>NW_010241093.1:0-262 GCF_000690775.1 Eurypyga helias
AGGGGTATCCCACCAGGGATGCTTAGGATGGGCGCCCCACCACGGCGCTGCCCTACCTCACCGCGGTGCCCCACGTAGACGAAGGCACAGAGGGGGTGGAAGGCGCCCGTCCCACAGGCCAGCAAGTGTGTCCGGTTGTAGGGATGCAGCACACGGATGTAGTTGGCACAGTCAGTCTGGGGGGGAGGGCAGGAGAGGGGGAGGCTCACGGCAGGGCTCGGTGCTTCGCCCCCCTCCCTGTCTCTGCCCACAATTGTGGGTG
>NW_010241093.1:300-548 GCF_000690775.1 Eurypyga helias
CTTTCGGGGGGTTCCAGATGGCAGTGTTCACCCCTCGTCGGGGCTTACACGGCGTCTGCCTGGGTGGACCCCCTGGACAGGGCATTTTACTGCTCCTCCTGCCCCCGAGAGCATCCCCAGGGAAACCATTTGAGCTTCAGCCAGCACCTGGGCACCCCATGGGCACCCACATACTTGCCCCATCACACAGCCCATGCCAGCCGGGGGAGTAAGGTCACCCCCCATCCAGCAAGCACCCAGCAGCAGCT
>NW_010241094.1:0-279 GCF_000690775.1 Eurypyga helias
CGGGGCATCGCGGCCCTGAACCAGCGACCCCGGTTCAGGGGGGCTGCAAAGGCCACGGGCAACACCGCGACATCCTCCCCCCCGTCCCCACGCGGATCCTCCATCGCGAGCGCGGAGAGCAAGGCGGGGGGGACCGACGGCGGGATGGGGGGAAATCTGCTTCACAAATTACCGTTAGTACCAAATGTCCCTTCTTATCGAGACTGGACGGGTATTCAATTTTCTCTTCAAACGCCTGCCTTCTGAAATGGTAATAGAATTTCAAATCTAGGGGAAAAG
>NW_010241094.1:429-965 GCF_000690775.1 Eurypyga helias
GCTTAGGAGGGGGGAGAAAAGGGATATTTCTGAGTTTAATTAACCTTTTTTTGCCAAGAACAATGAAGAGGAAGGGGGAAGGGAGGGAGGAGAGAGCAAAGCCTCCTAATTGTTTTGCCTGGCAGCAGATAATTATGGGAGCCGGCCGGGTCAGGGGCTGCCCACGCAGGTTTGGGTGCGTGGGTCCGGCCGGCGCACGTGCCGGGGTGGTGTGCGCAGAGTGACCCGACCGTCCGTCCCAAATGGTAGCTGGATGGGGAGGAGCGATGGCAGAGCTGGGAAGGGCCGTGTCTCCCAGAGGGCAGCGGGCTGGAGGCAGGTGAGGAGGGAAAATGCCCTCCCGGCAGCCCCAGGGGCAGGGGGAGCGTGTTGGCCATGGCTGGTGGCCACGGTGGCTGGCAGGGCGAGATGACCTCCATCCCCCCACGCTCCCAGATGTCGTCTGCGGTGCTTGGAGGCATCAGCCGCAGGGCAGGATGGGGGTTCGGAGGAGCTGGATGCTAAATTAATGATCCGTTACCGCTGTCCCCCCTGGG
>NW_010241095.1:0-4130 GCF_000690775.1 Eurypyga helias
AGTGGGAAATCCTAAGGTTTGGGATCCCATTGCCACTTGCTGCTCCATGGCTGTATCACTCTACCCTTCAGTTCAGCATCCAGAAGTTTCTGGGGAATAAAATGCCAGAAGGAGCAAGAAAACCAAGTAACTTTAATGGATTTTTTTGTTGTTGTTGTTCCTTTTTAACTGAATGCTAAATTGTGTCTGGTCAAATCTCTAATCCCAACAGCTGCTAACGAGTATGGTAGGCAGACCATTGATTTTTTCCATCAAGCATTTCTAATGTATGAGCTATAGCAACTTCTAGGCGATTTTCAGTACACTGGGTAATTACAAAAAGCTGGTCATTTAAATTAGCCTAAGATGCAGCATTTCCATGACTAATTCAGAACTCCTATGTCTTAGCTGTGTCTCAAATTCAATTTGAATTGATAATGAGTTGTTTTAATCCCTCTCTTTAATTTAGCATGCAGACAGAAGGACAAAATTTTTGGGAGGGTATGGAGGAGAGAGGGAGAAAGAAAGAAAAAAATTAAGTGATTTACATTATTTTGGCAGTTAATGTGGGACTGAACTTTTACTGGAGGAAGGCAGTATAATTCAAGTCCTGTGTAAGCTTCCAGCCTTCAAAATCTCTCACTTCCTAAGTGTGTGCCTCCCTTGCACACGATGAAGAGGGAATCCTAAGGCGTTTTGTTAAAATTCTGTTAGATGCAAGGGGTGAGGCATCCTTGCTGTGATAATTTGCCCCAGGAGAGAATCAGTTATTTCCTGGCAGTGTGACTTTTTCCCAAGGGAAATTTCTCACTTGTAATGCAGCCTATACTGGAGCCACTAATAAGTCTTATCAAATCTGAAAAACCTATAAACCCTCTTTCCTCACTGCCACATCAGAGAGTCTATCTGTTTGATTTCTACTGATTAAGTTTTGTGTTTGCTTTAGCATTTTGCATTTTGTTTGGCCTGTTGTCCTGCCTATTTTGAGATGGCAACTTCAGGATGGCATTTAACTTCTAATTAGATGACATGTGAAGTCCTCCAGATCTTTATGCTGTATCTGCATGGACAACGCACTCTCTCTGGGCCAAGGGATTTATTGCACATTAAGGTGAAAACCTCTACCGGAGTCTCTTGTGAAAACATTGGCATCTCCTCGCTGAGTGCCATGCCATCTCCACAGGCGCAGGGGAGTGCGGCTAGTAATGTATTTTGACAGGCTGGCTTCCAAGGTTTGGCACCAAAACTGGAAAACAAGCCTTGAGGAGAAGCAAAAGACTTGGCCTTCCTTTGTGCATGCGTTAGTTTAAAAAGGAGTCAATCGCACGTTAATATACTTCACACGTGTTTCGATGAGCACCACCACAGAAGAGATTCAGAGCAATTTACTGTAGTTTTCTGTTGGTGTTTCTCCCTCCCTCAGTCCCATCCATCTATTGATGAGCTGGAAGAGATGCAGACCCCGTTTCAGAATTTCCTGTGCACTTTTCCAGGGTTTGAAGTAATGTTACGCTGCAGTGGATGGTAATGTTAGACTGTCGTTACGCAGAAGAACAAGTGTTCTCCTGCTGGGGAGGAAGTTCTTGAGCAGACACATCCAGTTGTGAGGTACTTAACCTGCACATACTGTGCTTCACAAGAGCTTTGTAAAATATCTGCGATATTTCTGTTGTGAACTTGTTTGACCAAACCTGTTTGACCAGACTAATGTGCCTGATTGCCTGGAAGTACCAGGAGGTACCTGCACGGTAGGTGTGTAGGTAGGTTGAGCTTAATGAGACCTTGTCAAAGCTCTCAAGAGTAAACTTTGGCACTATCATTTCCAAAGATGTGTTGTGGGCTTTTTTGCACTGGTTTTATTTTTTTTTCCTCAGCCAGGTTTTGGGGACAATTAGAGTAGAGCAGTACTTCTTTTTCTCACAAGAGGTAGGAGCAGGACTTTGGATGTCTGGTCCTCCGGTGCCTGGTCAGAAAACCTTTTTTTATTAAATTTGTGCCCTTTTTTCTTTTCAGTACAGGTGCTTACTCTAATCTTTGTTCTGATTGTCAGGGTGCTTAAACCAACATTCCCGCTCACCTAGCTATAACCATACCTTCAGAGAGAAGAAATAACATTTGTCTGAACATAATAGCAGTGGTACAGTTAAATCAGGATTTCTTTCTGAGGTTGTTGCTTTTCTCATGTACAAGTATCTTATTTCTGTGTGTAACATTCAGATTTAGTGATGCATGTAATTAAGGTTCATAGATTTGGAACCTTTCTTGACTAATATTTACATAAAACTTTTTTCAGCTTATGCTTAATTATTTTATTGATTAGGACCGGCTATTTTTAAAAAGGGGAAAAAACTTCTGTTAAGTTTGTTGTCAGAAACAATGCTTCATGCAGTACAGAAAGTGCTGTCTGGACTTGCTGATCAGTGGTAGGCAGTTATTCTGGGCCATTGGGCTTCTTCAGCCTGGAGAAGAGAAGGCTCCAGGGAGACCTTATAGCACCTTCCAGTGCCTGAAGGGGCTACAAGGAAGCTGGAGGGGGACTTTTTACAAGGGCCTGTAGTGACAGGACAAGGGGTAACGGGTTTAAACTGACAGTGGGGAGGTTGAGATTAGGTATCAGGAAGAAGTTCTTCCTGGAGAGGGTGAGGAGACACTGGGACAGGTTGCCCAGAGAAGCTGTGGATCCCCCATCCCTGGAAGTGTTCAAGGCCAGGCTGGATGAGGCTTGGAGCAACCTGGTCTAGTGGAGGAAGGTTTCCCTGCCCATGGCAGGGGGGTTGGAACTGGATGGTCTTTAAGGTCCCTTCCAACCCAAACCATTCTATGATTCTGTGATTGTCTCAGTGGGTTGCTTTTCAGAGTCTGGGGTACTGCTGAGTGGATAGGATAGAAGTGGTTCTTTCAGGGTTCTTGCTTGTTCTTCCTGGGAAAACTCACAGCAGGTAGCATATTTCCCCCCCCAATCAAAAAAAAAGAGTAGAATTTAAAAATATGGGAGATACAACATTTCAAGTGAATCAGTTCTGTACATAGAATCCATTTATTCTGATTTCTGTGTTTGCTCAAAGACGGTTTTAAATTCTAGGGGTTTTTATCCTCCTGTTCCTATCAAAACATGTACTGTGAGTTCCACATGAGCTGGTATTACCATATTGGAGTTGGTTTTCAGCTACTTAATAACTTTTCAACAAATTACAGCAATACAGTGATTACTGACTAAGGACTTCTCCAGTGTTGTCTTGTAGTCAAGACAGAAACACTTAGCTACTGACCACTGCAGGAGCTGGTAGGAACCATACCCCAGAACAGCATGGATTTCCATCTCATAGTTTCGTGAAATAAGTTGTTGGCATCAGGGCATCTGGTTAAACCCCTACAAAATGAAGCAACATGTTGATTCTCACGAGGATGCTCAAGAAACAAGCAGGCATGGAGACTAAGCTACTGTCCAACCGCTGCTGATCCGTGCTTGTGCAGGTCAGGATTAAAGCAGAGCGATGAAATGAAAATTTGGACTATCAGTGCTAACTGAGTTGCATATGGATAAATAAGTGAGTTTGCTCCCCTAGGCAGTCAGTCCTACCTTTTACCAGTGGTAGAGTTGCTAAGAAGAGAAAACCAAGAGTATCATAAAAATATGCTGTTCACGCTCTGAAAAGCAATCAGCTTGTTGCTACTTTTTCTTTAGACTGGCTGAGCCATAGGAACGGTTATACTTCAGCATCCTTGCAGATTGCAGTTGTGATTTTTAATTTGTTGGTAGATTTTTTTTCCTTCCCCTGACAATAACGTGAATGTTTTCAGATTGTCATGACAAATGCTCCTTCTGGGAGTTTCTGCACTAATAAACAACGGTGACAACAACTTGCTCTGTTTCATATTATAGCTTCAATTTTAATGACTCATGAGACACAGAGAACTTGAGCACTGATCTGTTTGTTGACAAGCTTAAAGACACCAAGGACTGAAGTGACAGCAGGTATCATGAGTCAGCACCCTCGTCGCTATGTTAAGCTGCATCCACAGCTTCTCTGGGCAACCTCTCCCAGTGCCTCACCACCCTCTCCGGGAAGAACTTCTTCCTGATATCCAATCTAAACCTCCCCACTTTCAATTTAAAACCTTGTCCTGTCACTACAGGCCCTTGTAAAAAG
>NW_010241095.1:4395-4705 GCF_000690775.1 Eurypyga helias
CCTGCTGGCCACACTTCTCCTGATACAGCCCAGGATATGGTTGGCTTTCTTTTTTTTTCTTTTTTTTCAGCAAAAGCTTTAGATCTGAATTTGGAAAGTGCTACCCAGGCATCGGGTTTTATGATGGATTTGTCTCTGTGGAAGGATTTCAGCTTGAGGAACAGACAGACCATTAGGGAAAGTATGAACTCAGTCGGAAACATGAAAATGGAATATTCTTGCTTTGAACTAAAATTATTAATGTTTAGAAATGACACACATTTTACAGTAGATTAATAAATGTCATACCCTCAGCAAGTTTGCTGACGAC
>NW_010241096.1:0-248 GCF_000690775.1 Eurypyga helias
CCCTTCCCTGGACACCACGGTCCCTGCCCACACGTTTGGGCCACCTCCCCGGACATGTGGGTCCCCACCCGCGTGCCTGGGTTCCCCTCCCCGGATGCACGGATCCCTGCCCACGCTCCTGGATCCCTTCCTGGACACCACGGTCCCTTCCCAAATACCTGGGTGCACTTCCCTGGACACCACGGTCCCTTCCCTGGACACTTGGGTCCTTTCCCAGACACTTGTGTCCCCTACCCTGGACACCCCCG
>NW_010241097.1:0-242 GCF_000690775.1 Eurypyga helias
CCTTCTCCACCAACATCTCACCCTCTGCCCGCGCCCGGGCCGTAAGATCACCCGGGGGGGGGTTTCATTTAACATCAATTAATTTTCAATTACAATTAGCAACGCCCCGTCCGGCAGCGCCTGGAAGGGGGAGGCTTTCGCCGGCCGCTGGTGAGTACTCGCCGGGCTCGTCCTCGTCCCACCCCTGGCAAGAGGTTGGGGTGGGTGAGACGGGGGGGGACGGGGAATTATTGGGGGAATGA
>NW_010241097.1:542-899 GCF_000690775.1 Eurypyga helias
GGGCTGCCCCCAGGCTTTGGCGAAGGCTCTGGGGTCTGCCTGCTTCTTAATTATTAATTAACACCGGCAGGAAGGTGCGGGAGCACCATCCCCACTTCCCTGAGGGATTTGTATTGTCGCTGCTGGTGTCTTCATCCGGCTGCAGGGCCGGGGGGTGGGTTGAGGTGATGTGGAAGGGGGGGAGCGCGGCACTTCGGCAGGGCCAGAGCCCCCCCAAAAAACTGCCCTGGCAATGAAACCCTCTGAAAGCTGTGACATTCACCCTTTTCCGGGCCGGTCACCACCGATCCTTAGTCCTGTTTTAGCTCTGGGAGGAGGAGAAAGCCCGGGGGGGGGTGGATTTCAGACCCATCCCAT
>NW_010241097.1:1070-1538 GCF_000690775.1 Eurypyga helias
CCCGCCGACGCGAGGCGCAGGTGGACGGCGGGGAGGACGGAGGGGGACAACAGCAAGAGGGGGAAGGGATGAAGGTTTTCCTGGGAAGATGTGGAGAGCCCAGAGCGAGCAGGGAGGGAGACGCTGGTGGGTTGGGTTTTTAGTGGACCCCCGTGGGGGGCTGCTCCCCCCGCAGCACGATGCTTCCCCAGGAGAAGGCTCGGCGCTCCGGGTCCCCTCCCCCGCTGGCCACTGACATGAGTGATCCCGAGTGGGGGGCCGAGGGGGCTGGATCCATCCGGCAAAGGAGAAAAATGACGGGAAAATTGAATTCCCCCGGGAGAAGGGGGTTGGGGGGAGCTGTTAGCCCGGCTGGGAGATAAATCAGAGCGTGCCGGAGAGGAGAGGCTGGGATGACCCGCAGCAGCGGTGGAATAATTAGGGAAATAGGTTGGAAATGCAGGGGGGTGGTCATGGGGCCGTGTCCAA
>NW_010241098.1:0-321 GCF_000690775.1 Eurypyga helias
GGCGCCGTCCATCGTCCCGATGGTCAAGGCCCCGTTGACCATGAACTTCATGTTCCCGGTGCCCGAGGCCTCGGTGCCGGCCGTCGAGATCTGCTCCGACAGGTCGGCCGCCGGGATCACTGCGGGGGCCATATCGCGACATAGTGGGGTCTCGGGGGCTGATAGCGGGGCCGTATCGGGGTCTCTGGGGCCATATCGGGGTGTATTGGGGTGTCCGGGGCCATATCGGGGTCTCTGGGGCCATATCGGGGCATATCAGGGCCATATCGGGGTGTATTGGGGTCTCCGGGGCTGATATCAGGGGGGATCGGGGCCGTATCG
>NW_010241099.1:0-580 GCF_000690775.1 Eurypyga helias
CCTGCCCACCCCACCGCCCCTTCTTGCCCTGGGAGCACCCAACTCACCTTACCCCAGGTCTCCCAGCACCCACACCCAGCCATCAGCACTATTTTCCCTCCCTGTAAACCAAAAAAAAAAAAAAAACCCAAACAAAAAACCAAAAACAACCTGCCCTACACGGCCCCTTGGTCACCCCACAGCCCAACCCATGCAAGGATGTCCAGGGCCAGCAGCCGAGGTGTCCCGGCTTGTCAACGTCCCTGGTGCGGTCACAAAATACGTTTTTGGGGGATCAGATCCCGTGTGTGGTGCTGCCTGCGTATCCCACCCCAGCGGGCATCATCACCTGGGGAGCAGTGCCACCCGGGAGCACCCAGGTAGTGGGGCTGCTACGCCCTGGGGCGGGTGGAGGGGGACTGAAAATTATTAAGAAAAATAAAACGAATAAAAGAGGATTAAAAAAGAAAACTGAAAGCCCTTCTTCCCCTGGACAACCCGTGGCGGGACAAACAAGGAGCCAGGAGCCCATGTGCATCACGGCCCCGTGGAAACAGGGATGAGCGCGGATGGAGAGCCGGGGCATCCTTGCATCCCCCCC
>NW_010241100.1:0-8107 GCF_000690775.1 Eurypyga helias
TATAATACATATAATACAAAACGTATAATATAATAACGGCATAATAATGGTAGATTTTATGTTCTGATGAGCCTTACGTATTGTGTTCCCAAACAAGACCACAAATATCTGAAATAGAAACTGCTACTAGTCACATTCAGTTACTTCTGAACCCAGAGCTTTCAAATTACCCCTTACTTACCTCATGAAATCATGTAGCTGGATCCTACTGGGACATTTGCAAAATTATAAAATCTAAGACTGTTTTGCCTGAAGGTTTATAATGTGCTTCTTGCATATAAGGGCTTAACTCAGAGACTAACTGATATGTAATTGGATTAAAACTAAAAAAAGCTTAAGGTACTTGTAGAATAGTATAAGATTATAATATTGTACAATGCCTTCCATGCAAACTTAATTTTTTGTGTTGTTCGGTATCTGATGAAAGTCAATAAATGAATTTTGTAATAATATCATTAAAACTGTTATTTGGATAGCTCTCTTCATAAATTAAAAAAGATACTAATCAATAAAATTTTACATTTCCCAGCAATCTGAGATTATATGTATTATTGAAACAAGTATGGATACCAACAAATCATAAGTGGTGTTTCTCAGGGGAAAGTATTAGGACTAGTGGTCTTTAGCATGTTTGTCAGTGACATGGACAGCGGGATTGAGTGCACCCTCAGCAAGTTTGTCATCGACACCAAACTGTGTGGTGTGGTCGACACATTGGAGGGAAGGGATAACATCCAGAGGGACCTTGACATGCTGGAGGGGTGAGCCATAGCCAACTTCAAGAAGTTCAACAAGGCCAAGTGCCCTTAGAGATCATCTAGTTCCAACACCCTGCCATGGGCAGGGACACCTTCCACTAGACCATGTTGCTCAAAGCCTCATCCATCCTGATCTCAAACACTTCCAGGGAGTGCAAATTTTCTGGGCAACAGTTGTGGTTTAACTATGACTAACAAAGTATCATGAAGCCGCTCTCACAGATGCCCCTTTCCAGAACTGGAGGGGAAAAAAAAACAACCAACCAACACCAAACCACAAACAAAACAAAACAAACAAAACAAACAAACAAAAAAACAAGGAAACATGTAAAGTTGAGATAAGATCTATTTATTAATTGAATCTAAATTAATTCATACAAATACATGGGAAAACTAACAGACACGACTCACTCCTGAATGAGCCAGCACAGGAGTTAGCAAAGCACCTAATGCAGGAGTCAGGGAGAGTGTTAGCAAGTGTACAGAACTAAAAGAGCAAGAGTCTAATGTGTGTAATGGCTCCCGGACCCCCTCCTCACCTGTGCCCACCATGATGTCCTATGGAATGAAATACTTTCTTGGTCAGTTTGGGTCAGGTGCCTGAACTGTGTGTCCCCTACACTGCCTGTAGCGGGACAGCAAGAGCTGGGAATGTAGTTTCAGTATCAGAAGCAAAGAAAGACCTTGAATTTGTTGCAAGCATAAATCCATGAATCTTGCTTCATACCAGCCACTGTAAAGAGAATTAACTCTTTCCTGACTAAACCATGCACAGCAACCTAATCCAGAGCTTCATCAATTTATGATAAATTGGTTTTCAATAAACCCTTTAATTGAATTATTTCATCCAAATATTTGATGGAAATTGGTTTATATTGAGTCCTTATATTGGATTCTAGTCAGTCATATCCATGTAAATCTAACCCAATCCCAAAGATTCTATTTATAGGACCAAACAGTAAAATACTGTCACATATTGACTTATATAGCCCCAAATTATAAACTGCTGAAACATGAAGGTTGGATCAGTTTCTGAAAAATCATGATGTAACAAGCTCAGAGGAAAAGCACTGTATCTTCTGGAGAATGCCGAACAGTGCTAATTCTTGTAGAACTTGTTGTTTAGGTTTTGGGTTTTTTTTTCCTTTCCAGACAGAAAATGTTGATACAAAGCAGGTTTGGGGTTTTTTTTCCCACAGAGTCTGATTGTTTTTCTTGTGTATGCTGTCCCTGTGAAATGATAAACAGAAGTTTCATCCCGATCAATTATCTTTTGAATAGCATTTTCCTTTGAACAACTTCAGCTCAGGAAATCAGGTAAGTTTGAGAGCAAGACTAAACATGAGGCTCTCATAAGAAATGTGTGAAGTCAGAACACACACTTGTATAAACTCTGTGCACTGAAGAAACCATCTGTCAAGGCAATGATATCTTGTTTTTCTTTACAGATGAGAATTAAGTCTACAATTCTTCAACTCAGAAAATTTTATTTTACATTGTATTGCTTTGTAAAGGATTTCTTTAAGAATGAAGGAAATAAACAGCCTAATTCTGAACTGTTGAAAGAAAAATACAAAAAATGCTTTTTGCTTTGAAAATATTTTATGATTTTTTGTTCTACAAGATAGCTTTTGCAGTCTTATTGATTCATTAGGATGTAAAGAGAAAATCCACTCCCACCTTTCCCACTCAGTTTATTTATCCTTGCACCTTGAAGATAAAAGCAAATTACATTCACAGAGAATTCGGAGTAGTCCATATAACTATGTTACTAATACAAAGTATGACAACATTTTATTTTTATATAGATTTTTTTGTCATATAAAGACACCAGAAGATTTCTGAGAAAATGTGGTTGCTATTGGAAACAAAAAGGCAGACTTAAGGTATTCATGATAGCCAAGGAGTTGTTTGTGCTTAGAGGTGCTCTGCTTATGCAAGAGTGACTCTAAAGTACCATTGCTTCAAGAACAACAGCCATGTTTTAATCCCAGAACTTAGGTAAAGATCAGAATGGTACTCCATGGGTAGCCCAAATGAAACTAGTATAGTAGATTCATTATTAGGTAATTTACTTTACTATAAATTTTCCTGTGCATCTGTAAACAATGACCAATATTGTTTATATAATAGGGTCAATTTTGTGTACTCTTTACTTCTATCTCTATGAGGTTGCTCTTACACAATTTACTCATCACAAGAATATTCATTGACTAACTTGAGGTATGTGACATATTAGAATAGAATAGAATAGAATAGTATAGAATAGAATAGAATAGAATAGAATAGAATAGAATAGAATACAATACAATACAATACAATACAATATATAAAAGTATAACAATGCCTCCTCATGCATAACTGTTACGTGGGAAAACAAAAGCAGCAACTCTAGATTCTCCTCTTCCTCTTTTTTTTCATCTATTCAAGACTCATATATTAAAAAGAAAGTTAATAACTTGTTAAATCTAAATTGTTGTTCAGTCATGAAGCTGGCTGAATTTCAAGTGATTTACCAGAAAAACTTGATAAAATAGGTATCCATGGAATTTTAGAAACTGATTTCTGTGGAAAGATAAGGCACTCTTCTACTAAAACGTCACTGAAGAGAATGACTTCACTCACTGTTTCTGCAGATACAATTACTTACTCTGAAGACACCTAATATAGACTGTCATAGGGATGTACTGGGGTAGAATGGGAGAAAGAAAATCTCAAGATAGCTATAATATCCAAATTATAATCTTAAAGAAAGAAAGATATCATATAAGTTGGAAAAGTGTCTTAATGGTCTTAAGTTTCTCATTTTATTCTTTTTGTTCTCAGGATTGGCTCACAATAATTTTGCTCTAAGAGTATGAACTGGGAGGAAAAGTGTCAAGGAAAGGATTATTTAAAATTTGAGAGTGTAAAAGGCAATATAGGATCAAAACACTGAGGCTGAAATAGTAGAGGACCAATATCCAGAGGGAGAAAAAAAAAAATATTGATCACAAATGATGTTGAAGGAATAATAGATGACCCTGTCATGTCATAAAATTAGGATGACTGCATACGGACAACAATGAGCTTAAGAAAGATTATTGTCTTGAGTGTCACTTCAGAAAACAATTTATTTAAACCAATTACTCTGTTTGTTTTAGAAGTATCTGGTAGAAAAATAAGGAAAAGTTAAATCTGCTGCTGTAAGTGCAAATTTGATCTTTTTAAGATGTTCTGTTGTTTTCTGGTTTTACTTTTTACAACATCATTTGGCTCTACTTGGTCTCAAACTAACCCTAATTAAAGAATACTGAGTCTGTGACAGTTACCAAATCATTCTATAGTACTGTGGATCCTCATTCTTTCTTTTGTTAAAAGAAATACTCTTGTGCAAATTTTGCAGGTTCAGTATACTTTGAAATTCTTGGTATTTTCTTTCTTGTCAGCTTGAGACGATTCAGTGCTGCCCAGGATCCTGAGGTGAAGAAAGTCAGATAGGGAAATTACGATTAAGGCACATTAGAATCTAGAAATAATTTGTTCAGTGCAGTTTTCATTACTGTGACATAGGTTGTTGCAACTCCAGTTTGTTAGGAATGCAAGTTTATTTCTCTGAGTACTGAAATGATTTCTGCAAAGTGCATGTCTTGAAAGACTGCAATAACAAATTGTCAGTTTTGTGTAAGGTACAATTTAAAATAGTGTCTTAAATGAAAATGGGTTGTGAAGACTAGTACCAAAGTGAAACTGACATTTTATTTTTTCCTCTTACATTGGTTTCTAATGTACTTTCAAACCAAGCTATAAGAAAATTGTTAAAATAAGCCCATCAAGTTAACAAACTGAGTCCTTGTTGTTAAGAAAGTTTTTCCCATATAAACTCCTAAGTTTCTCAATTTTCTAAAAAAAAAGAAAAAAATTGGGGGAAAAAAAAAAAAAAGAAAAAAACCACCCCAAACATTTAAAAATAGGATAAATACAACTCATTAAATGTAACAGATAAACACACAGGAAAAATTAATAAAAAAATTGCAGATTTTTTACAGAAATGTGTCTACAGAATCTCACCTTCCATCTTTTCAATTTAAGACGATGATCATCAATATCTGTCTCACCAGATTAATATATGAGGAAGCTCAGAAGAAGCAGTTATTAGGAGTGTTTAAAATAATGTTAAGACACATTGTAAGTTTAAAAAGTATGAGAACTACTAATTTTTGAAATCTAAGGCCAGTCTGATATAATGCACCCTAATTTAAATTTAGTTGAAATATGGCTGCCACAATTTGTGTGCAAGACATCTTTCTGGCTTTAACCCAGACTGTACCATTACTTAAATTTGGGTTCAACATTGTTTTGGTGATATCAGAATTTATGTCTTGAAATAGACCTTGAACACCAAGGTAATAGGACCACTCATAGTATATTAAGATGATTATGCATTAAAAATTAATTGAGTTAAATGAGAAATATTGATAGAAAACACAGAAATGGAATTCTTTATTCAGAATAACCTGACTCCTCATACCAAATCCCATGGGAATTGCAGATCTTGTTCCATATTTTTCTCTGCTTAAAATTGCCTGACACCACAATACTAGTGTCTGAAGGTAATCAAGATATGAAAAATCCTGGAGAACAGGGAAGAAAGAAAAAAAAAAAAAAAAAGAAAGAAGAAAAGAAATAAAAAGAAACTCTTATTTTTGTTTTTAATGCATTAATTTTCAAAATAAACAAAATTATTTCCCAAGATACTTTACAGGTTAGTTTTTGAGATAGAGCTTCAAATCCCTCCAAGCTGAGGAGGACATAAGTTACCTGTTTTCCAAGCAGTTTTTTTAACTGGATGGTTATAAATATATGAGGTGTAAGCACCTCAGTCCACATCTATCCAATCCACAGCATGCTTATCCAATATTGTCTTCTGGATGAGAAATGGACCAGATGAAAGACAGGATGACTAAGGAAATGAGGAGCATTTACCTCATTAGAAATGAAAAGTTTTCGTATTTCAGAAGCTAGAGAAAGCAGAATGTAATGATTTTATTATAGTATTATTGATGATACCTTAGAATAATATGCTAGGTAACTCATTTGCAAGGCCATTCTATTAATTTCTATTTTCCTTAGTTTCAAAATTTAATTAGGAGCTTTTGAGACACCTTTCAGCATGCTATTTTCATTAGTGCTGAAAGTTGTGTGACATCTTCACTATATTAAGCAGTATTTTAAAGGAAGATAGAATTTTCATGGTATAACTGATTAAAATAAATTGTATTTAAACTCCCTTAAAATGTAAAACACTTCTACCAGATTACCCTGTTTTGAAATAGAAATTAACATAATTTTTGCAAAGCAGCCTATTGTAATCAGAGTTAAATGATTATCTAATCTAATTATCTAATTTTTAAACTCTCAGAAATTTAAAGAGTCAAATAAATCCTAAAGGAATCCATTAAATGTTCAAATGATAGATGACAGAGGTGCACAAGGAATTTAAAGCAGATTATTTAAACAAGAATTATGTTAAAATCACTAATAGATAAAGTTGCCTTCAAATTAATATGATGGACATGTTCAGGGTATCTGTCTCTCATAAAAAGATCTTCATGTAATTTAGATTATAAGATTATAATCTTAATTCATAAAAAGAAAGTATGTATCTGTTAAGATCATTCAGTTTTGCTAGCTCTGTTTACCTTTTATGCTCACTGTATAAAGACTATGTAAAATTTATAGGGGTTAGCACACTTCATGTGGAGGGTGCATCTACTGTACTGCATGATAGAGATTTTGTGCAAAGATGATTTTGTATTTTGTCTATGCCTTTTGCTATGAATTACACACTACACATGGATTTAGGACATGCTTGAAAGCATGGGACCAAGCTGAAGTCATGCTCTGGGGCACCATGTAAGGCTGCCCTGCTTGAAACTGCCTCCTTCCCTAAGAGGAAAATGCATTTTTTCTGAGGGGCTCAGTAGTTTGCTCAGTATGAGTATACTGGATCTCATTTGTAATGGAAGCAACCCGTTATACCTATAAAATGTGCACTTCACATTGTCTAGTGTTAGGTGCATGGCACACACATGGAACTGAAAAGTGAATTAAGCTTCATTACCAAAATCATGCACTGTGGAAATTGTGGACTTATGATCCTAGTATTAAAATTTAACCCTGAGGCTTTCCTCTTTACGCTTCTCCTGTCAGCATATTGGTACAGAGTTCAACTGTTATCTCCAGTCCATCATTTATTCAGACTGAAGGACCATAGTCCCATGAACTAGATGCTGCAAAACAACCCAGGCATTGGTCTGTGTATCCCAGAAGCAGGGCTATTAGGAGAAAACACAGGAACACTGACATCCCAACAGCCTCTGTTCTTACTAAGTTTATAACCAGAAGGTGGGTTTGGTTTTTGGGTTTTTCTTTTTTTTCCGGCAGGGGGGAGCATAGTGTAAGTATATCAGTCCATCTTGATTGTACATTGTCATTGTCCTAAGATATTGTTAAATCTGTTCAAAATATTTATCATAGTTACTAGATACAGACATACAGATATGTATATATATATATGAAGTACATAAATGAAAAGTCATATTACAATATTTGAAAGAAAGTTTCAGTGAGTGGTGAGGTCAAGAGCTGAGGGTGAGGGCGGCCATTAAGACAGTGACTCACCAAGAGGATCAGGCCCACAGTTCCCAACCAGGAGAGCGGGGGATGGGACAGGCACAGTGAGTGGGGTCAGCCAGAAGCCTGAGGATTGCAAAGGCACAGCTGCCATCTGACTTCAGCCAGGACCCAGGGCAAGCACCTGAGCTTAAAATCAGCAACCAAATGAGCTGGAGTTAGGCTACACACCTCCCCGACCTTTCTCACTCTGTGGCTTCCCAGTAGCCCCATCCGAGGTCACCCACCTGTACCCTGCCAGCACTGGTCTGGGACACCAGCAGCAAAACACATGGATAGGACCAAGGAGGGTGCACTCTGGTACTGGAGAGAAAGTCTCCAGTTTTGTTCCAGTCAAAATCAAAGGCAGGAGACCCTATTAAATAAATATTTTTTCACATCTAAGAGTGCAGTTTCAGCTTCATATATAAGCAAAGACATTAATAGCTGCAAAGGATCTCTCACTGCTCTTCTGCTTACCTTTCTGGTAAAAAAAATTAACTTCTTAGCATTCTGATTAAAATAATCAATTTTCAACAGCAAAAGATACTAATATTTTCCATATCCTAAATTTTTTTGCAAAGCTTTGATTTATTATAAAATGTTCGTACATTATACATGGGATACATGTAAAGCACAGTATAATACACCTTGCATAAAAAGGTGATACAGAAGCAGACTCCAAAATACGTGTA
>NW_010241100.1:8128-16154 GCF_000690775.1 Eurypyga helias
GCGGCTGATATCTAGGAAATAATGTTTAAGTAATGCTTCATAGATGGAAATATTGCTCAAATCTTTACTGAAGTCCTCACCTCTTCTCAGAAACATCGTGGGTAGAATCAATGATAAATGAAATGATCAGTTATAGAAAGAGGATGTCAAGGGGTGAAACAAGACCATCTATGGAAACACCAGGGAAAAGACTGAACATAGTAGACACATCTGTCCAAAATTATATTAACATTTTTGGAAATATGTCCTCAATTGGAAAACATTTTAATGAAAAATTAAGTTAAGATCTGATAATTCTCCTTTTGGGGTTTTATTATGGAAATAGGAGAAGAGAAAGACAATATTTCCTCTCTAGTCCCCATATTCTGAATGAAAACTTAAGTGTACAATTCATCACTAAAAGAAGTAGCAAATCTATAGAAAGGTATGGAAGTCTGCTAAAAAAATTATGTATCTGCTGAATTTTTCTGTTAAGTTTTGTAACTGATTAGATAGCTGAATAGGCAAAAAATGAACTCAGGGCCATAATACCTAGAAACCAATTCTGCCCCAGAAAATCCCTAAATAACATAGGATTAAAAATGCTGAAGACTAGTAAAATACTCCAGGAGATAATATATAATTATCTTTCTCTTGGCTACAGTCAGAGATAAATAAAGAACTAGAAGGACCTTTGAGATAATCCAGAAGACTATTTTCCTGTTCTTTCCATCACCCCACCCCAAACCCTCAGAGAATAATTGTCCTTCAAAATCCATTCTCTGTTTTATTCAAGATACAGTAGGCAACACTAAATTGTAATCTATCTCTTGACAGGACCTTCTTTCTCAGAAGCTGTCATGGTTTAACTTAGCTGTCAACTAAGCACCACACAGCTGCTTGCTCGCTGCCCCTCAGTGGGATAGGGAGTAGAATCAGAAAGGTAAAAGTGAGAAAACTTGTAGGTTGATATAAAAACAGTTTAATAGCAAAAGCTGTGTACACAAGCAAAATAAAACAAGTAATTCATTCACTACATCCCACCAACAGGCAGGTGTTCAGCCGTCTCCAGGCAAGCAGGGCTCCGTCACAGATACTGATTACTTGAGAAGACAAATGCCATAACTTCGAACGTCCCCCTTCCTTCTTCTTCGCCCAGCTTTATAAGCTGAGAATGACATCATAGGGTATGAAATGTCCCTTTGGTGAGTTGGGGTCAGCTGTCCCAGCTGTGTTCCCTCCCAACTTCTTGTGCACCCCCAGCCTACTCCCTGATTGGGGGGGTGTGAGGGGCAGGAAAGGCCTTGTCACAGAAGCACAGAAGCATAGAGGAAGATGCCTTCTGGCTCACTGTCCACAGGAAAACGTCAGTGTACCTAAGCCCCACAAGCCACCTTATAGAAACTTGATTAATGTAATCAAGTAGGTCCAGAGAACTGCACAGCCAACCACATTCATTTAAGCTCCAACCCTCTCTAGGCTTGGTTCTTTGTTAGACTCATAACTTGTATACACTGAAACTATCCCAATGTGTAACTGAACCCCTCTCCCTGGGTAATTCAGACACTGAAGCACAGCCGCCCGGTTTAGGTCTATTTATGGTTCACTTGCAAGCTGTGCCTTGCTATTGCTGCCACTTCAGAGGTGGCCTTTGAAGCATCTGCAAAGGTATGTCTGTTCTCAGGTGCCAGGGTACTAGATACTACTATATTCTAAGCTAAGGTCAGCCTGAGCTCTCATTCTTAAATGCAGAATCAGAAGATGGAAAGAGAAGTTACTTCTATAGCTGTGGCCAGCTAGCAGGTAGACTTAGCTTTTTATTTATCCACAGCAAATTGAAAGTAAGAACACAGCACGCACCGACGCTATTATGCTAGCTTAGTCAGAATAGCAAAAGGGGTGTAGTGACAAAAAAAATACTAGCGACCTGAGTAAAGCCCCGCTCATATCCTCCGTGCCAAGCATGCATTCAAGATATACTGAAGCTTACATTGCTTTATTTTTGCTGACATTGTTACTGACTTTTACCTGAACATAACCCCCCAGATATGTTCATTATTACTTCTCAGATATGCTCTTTATGAAGTGTTGCAAGGAAAGGTTTGTAGCTAAATATAGTGTCTTCCCTAGTAAACAACAAAACACAAAACCTTCTTCAAGATTGTTTCCACCTTTGAAGAAAGTTTTCTCTGATAAAGTTAGTTTAATATTCCCAGGTGTATTTTATGGATTAATATGGAATACTACCACCATGTTTAAACTTGTCTTGCCTTGACAATAACCTCCTAATCTTCTACCTCCATGTCTGCAGCAATACTCCTTTTTTAAGTAATGTTTTAGGGTAATATTTTTGAGTATGGTCTTTAAAGATTCCATTATACTCTATTCTGGGAAATTTCTCTTTGAAGAAAATGACTTCCAACTCCAAATGTAAAAATAAATATTAATAATAACTCTGCTTCTGATATTATTGTATTAACTGAATTAGGAAAGTGGAATGAATATTTATGCTAATATTAGAATTTTTTGGTGCTGGTGCTACAGTTAAACATTCCTCTATATTTTCTTTACAAGAAATTTGAAGTAGGTTCCTCCCCTTGTCAAATTGAAACCATTTTTAATTAACTTGAGAAGGCACAGAATAATGTATTTAGTGCTATATCGATTATAGTTTAACTCATCATTAGTTATTTTATATATATACACACAAAATATTATATTCACTTATAGCATATTGTCTTAGACCTTATTGGGATCATAATATTATAAGATAACAATAAAAATCACCAGAGATATTGTCCTCTAAATAACCTGGATAAAAATCCAGAATCACTCATTTATAATCAGTTGGAAAAGTTTTATTTATTATATATTGAGTATTTCAGATTTATCCTACTTACTAATATCATATTTTAATGAATTATAAACACTTGTGGATCATAAATCCTGGTACAATTTTTATAAATTTTTATTGAGAAAAAAAAAAGAAAGTTAACAAATTCAAATAAGAAAACATGATGTGTTTTTAAGATATTTTAAGTAAAAGACAAATTCTCCAAAAAATATGTGGGTTTTTTTTAAATAGAGAAGGCCTCTGAATTAGCAGTATCTTTTGAATTAAAATATCTCAAAGTCATTATGTACAGCTTAATGAAAAAGTTTTACCACTGTTCAGCTGCAGTAATGAAGTAATTGGAGTGTCTAAGCAAATAAAAATAATATGAAATACATTGTAGACATTGAACCAGGTTCTGATATAAATGGATTCCATTAGCTTTAATTAAACATTTCCACTACAGAGACAGAATTATTATGTTCCACTTGCATTCTTATGCTTAACCACATGCAAAAGCTGAGATTAAATGGACACAAGGACAATAGAAGTGAGTAAAACCAGGAAAAAAACCCCACCAGTGTTTTCTGCCAGAAGTGCATAAAGCATGTAGTGATGCTATTATTAATAGGAAACAACTTGGTTCAGTCTACTGATATTTATAATATAAAAGGAAGAGAAAAAATAAAATACTTTCCCTAACAGTATGTAGCCAGTAGACAGAAACGTTACTTAAGCAAATTATGTGTTTCTTTATCCTTATTTATTTTAAGACAAAACTGAATAGAGGTATATAACCAGTGACATCAAGCTTCATGTTTCAGCCTTTCAGATGGCTGATTTTTTTATACCACAATGCATTCTTCCCAATCTATTTCTCTATACAACTTCTACCAGCATTCCTTTTTTTTTTTTCTTTTTCCTAACTTTTTCTCAGGATTTTAACCTTCTGCAACAGCCATTTCAACGAAGTCATTTCAGCTACCAATAACTCAAGTCAGGACAGCAAAATCCTACTTTGAACATCTTTTCAGATTACACATTCTACTTATATATATACTTGTAATACAGATAGTACATATTTTTTTCTCTTTTTCCTGCCCCACTTCCATATTACCTGCACAAAATAGTCTCACAGCTCTCATAGCCCTTCTTTCCCTCCATTATTTTATGCTGCAAAGTCAGAATCAAGAACTCTATATACCGGATTTACAAAAGTTTATTAGTATGAGAACACTGGTGATGTCAGAAATAGATTTTAAGCTTGATGTCTCATACAAAATAAAACTATAAATAGAAGATTAAAATAAATTAATAATTTTACTGACACTGGAAGTTTTTGTCTGTCATCTCTTAAATTTTGCCCTGCACTGAGAAATCTGATAAAACAAAATCAATGCGTGTACTCATGAAAATCCACATTCACAAAGTCATTCAAAATCTTAAGTTAGTGAATCTAGGCCTAAACCTTTCCCTGTCCCCTAATCATTGCAAATGACGTTGATAGGAAAGAAAACACTCCACGACTTGGAATGCTGTGCACCCTTAAAAACTCAGTATCAACCACCAGATCCTCCCTGTTGGTGAGAACAAGGTCCAGAATGGCTCCCCTTCTCTTTGACTCCTCTGTCACTTGGAGAAGGAAGTTGTCATCAATGCATTCTAGGAACATCCTGGCTTGCTTGTGCCCTGATGTGTTGACCCTCCAACAGATATCGGGGTGGTCCCCATAAGGACCAGGGTTTGTAAATGTGAGGCTGTTACTGTCTGTCTGTAGAGGGCCTCATCCACTCACTCATCCTGGCCAGGTGACCTGTAGCAAACTCCTACTACTGTATCCCCTCTTCCTGCACTCCCGTTAATCCTGAGCCATAAACTCTTATCCACCCCCAGGTGGAGTTCCACACAGTCCACCTGGTCTCTGACATAGGGAGCAACCCCCCCTCTATGTCTGCCCTGCCTGTCCTTTCTAAAGAGCCTGTATTCTTCCATTCTGACACTCCAGTCATAGGACCCATCCCACCACATTTCCATGATGCCAATGAGGTCATAGCCACTCACTCATGTGCACATCTCCAGCTTTGGGAGGACACTACCTGTGCTCCTGATCCTGCAAACATTCACCCCAGTGCTCTGAAATCTCCTTTGATGGCTTTTGGATTCCTCTCCTTGAGCTCATCACTGCCCACCTGCATTACCAACAGAGGGTAATAGTCAGAGGGCTTTACCAGACCAGGAAGTTTCCTGGTCATGTCCCTAACCTGGGCCCCAGGGAGACAGCAGACTTCTCTGTGGGATGGGTCTGGGTGACATATTAACACCTTTAGCATCTTTAACACTTGCTCCCTCCCACACCACACACCAAATACCTCGTGGCTGTGACATGTGGCTATGCCAGGGCAGTCATGCTCCCATACACATATCCTTGCTTGCAGCTGCCAAGGAAAGAGCACTCATTTTGGCTTAAACCTCTGGTAAGGATGGGTCAGTGTTGACTGCAGCCTTAATCAGGGGGAAATTATCCTTGGGATTTTTTGTCCCAAGGATGAGGACATGGTCCCAGGGCTTTGCCCTGTGTGGCTCATGTTTCTGCTGTGGTCAGGGTTGCTGATGGCTATTCCTCTGGAGCCTGAGTTGAGCATTATCTCAGGCTTGCTTTGTTGTTCTGGGTTATTTAACTACCCTCCTTGTCCAAGAGATACATGGGCTGTGACATCAATTTTTTTTTTGTAATTTTGTCCAGTATGCCTATCCTTCCTTTCTTCCTTCCTCTCTTCTTTTTCTCCCTTCTCTCCTGTAACCAACTCTAACCTTAAACATTTTGATGCCCAAACTGTTAGAATTATTCAACTGCAAGAATACAGAAACTCTGTAAGATATCTTTAATCAACCCTTTTTAGGTTATTATGATTGGACTATCCTGTTTTAATAGGATACCATCATTCAATTTGCCTGCTCCTATGTATTCCCCATAGAAATCACTAGAATTCAAACTTCTTTCCTGTTTTTATGCGGTAATCTTTACTTCAGTAGAATAACTATACAGTCTTTGAATAACAGTGTAAAGGTCTGTTTGTACATCAACAAAGTAAGCATCAAAAAATCTGAGGAAATTAAATCCGCTTTGTGTCAACATTCAGTCCTGCTCAGTGTATTGCTCACATATGATTTTATCCCATAGTTATGTCTGTCCCTCGGTCTAATATAGCCATTATTATATTAAACAGACATGAAGTAAGTATTTGTGGTGACTTACCTTAAAGTATAATTTCCCTATTACTGTATCCTCTATTATTTAAACCTCTATTAACTGGCTTCTATATATGGTTTAAGTTCAGACAAAAAATGGCTTCTTTTGAAAAGAGGAAAGATATTATGAATGCTATTACTGATCTTGTTTTATTCTTCTCTGTATAATCTAGAAGATGGTTCACAAGGTCCAACAGAGAGTAATGATCACCATTGTCCTATTGACATATGGGTTGCTTATACATCATTTGATGATACAGCTAAGTCTTTTAATTACTTTTCTCTTGAATAATAGAACAGAAAGGAGCAGAACATCTCTTTCTTACTTCTTAAATGGATTTATGACCAAAAAATCCATGACAAGTTGAATAATTTGTCTGCACAATTTCTGAATCTTGGCTGAGGTTACAGACTGTGTTTTTCTATTGAGCTGCCATTTCCATTTTCTAACAGACTCACCATGCTGTCAACACCATTTGATACTCTCATTTATCTGTTGTCTTTCTATCTCAATATTTAGCTGAAAAACTAGAAACGGTAACACAGACCTCACAAAATGATCGCTAAACAAATACTACCTCTACTTAAAAAAATATATACTGGAAAATAAACACAACCTTTCTAAGAATAACAAACTTCCGTACTGCAAAGATGCCTCAGCAATGAAGTTATCTGAGAACTGTTCATGTTTCTCTGAAGAGACCGATGTAGGAATGAAATGAAATTACAAAAGGACTTGAGAGCTTTAAAAGGGAAAAAAAAGGTAAGTAATTTATTCTCTTCACATAGTTTTATTAGTTCAGGGAAGAAAGTGAGGAGGTAAAAGAAACATCCTACAGCTCAAAGAAAGATGAAAACAGCTGAAGACAAGAGCCAGCAAGTATGCCAGCTTGGTGAAGAGCTTCCTAAACTAAGATGAAAATAAGAGAGAGATTACAAGCCACAGTTGAGTGTGCGAATGGTGAAAAAGTTGGAAAACTAAAGATCTGTGGTAACAGGAACAAAGGAGACCACAGAAAGAGGGTGGAACAAGGACTGCCTCAAGGGTAGATACAAAAAGTGCATGTCCTGGGAAGCAGTAGAAATCAGAATGCCACATGATGTTGTACAGCTGCAATTCTGTTGACTTAACTAAGACATGGTGGAACTGGAGTGGTGCAGTGGGCAAAAAATGAGTTCTTCAGGACAGACAGGCAGGCAAGATGGTGAGGATGGTTTTGTCTTCTGTGTGAAGGAGAAGCTTGTCTGGAGGAAGCTACTATATAAGGAGGACAACAGGCTGGCTGAAAGTTTTGAGTGTCAGGATCAGAGAGGCGATCACTTTCTGACAGTACTTGTTACAGGGCAAGATGAGGAACTGGCCAGTGGATTAATATAAAAGAATGAAGTACAGGTAAATTTTTTGCTTTGTATTATACTAACCACAAATATTATTAGCTCTCAAAGATTTGTTCACGTATATAAAATTAGTTAAGGAAACAACAAATAGTTAATAAAAGCAAACCTTCGCATCTTCTGAGTAATGATATTAGCTGTGTTAAACAAGGTCGTCATCCTAGATGGTCTGGAATCCATGCCTGTCTCTTTGTTTATAGAGGCAATTGATCTATATATCTCTGGGGAGGTGTCATCACTATATCGATTAGTTCCATCTCCCATGAAATAATTTAGCATTTGTGATAAGCATGTTAATTAAGATTTTTCTTAAAGCCTATGCTGCCAGAATCAATTAGATAGCAGAATACATTCTTCCAGAACTTCAGAGGATAACTAAAGAGAATAGTCAAGAATGCATTAAAGAATGAAAGTAATGACTTTTTAAAGTAGTATTTAGATTAGAAATCTCCCTCTAGCAAAATGTTGTCTCCAGAAAAAAAGCAAAATTTCTATATTTAAACATATTAGTGATTTTACATTGCTATATAAAAAAATATTAATTATATATATAAATAATAAAAATATTCT
>NW_010241101.1:0-22951 GCF_000690775.1 Eurypyga helias
ATGATACAGTTGCTTACCACCCATCAACCGATGCACAGTCAAGTCCTGAGTAGTGAGAGTCAGATCCAGAGAGCCCGAGAGCCGGAGCCTGAGAGCAACCGCAGCAGAGTCCGAGCAAGCCCCACGAGTGACAGTACAACTGGGAAAGCCAACCGACCCACCAACTCATGAATGAACGAGCCAGCAAAGGAGTTAGCAAAGGAGCTAACAAAGGAGTTAGTGACAGGGTTAAGGAGCTAACAGAAGGGTTAGCAAGGAGAGTTATGGAGAGGGTTGTGGCCCCCAAGCCCACTACCCGCTTAAGTACTGAGCGTGACAAACTATGGAATGAAATACTTCTGTGGTCAGTTTGGGTCGGCTGTCTGAATTGTGTGTCCCTTACACTGCCTGTAGCGAGAAAGTTCGGAACACAGCTGTAGTACCAGAAGCTGAATTTGGTGCAGGCATTCCCCAGCACCAGCTAAAAGACACCTTATCGGTACTTTTCTCAGGGTAAATCCAGAAACCTAGCTTCATACCAGCCGCTGTGAAGAAAGTTAACTCTTTCCTGACTAAAACCAGCACAATCTGAAAGAGGAGGAGATTTATATAGCATTAAGATATAATTTCTCCTCTATCTTTTGATAGATAGTGTATCTTCTCCCTTCACCTGCTCCCAGCCCCTCTGAAACTGGCCAGCCCTGCTGAAGAGGGGCAGTTGGAGGCTGCACCAAACCAAGGGTGTGGGCTGGAATCACAGCCCCTTCCTTAGAAGGTGCCTCAAGGCATTCCCTTAATTTCCAGTGAAGTCTCACCCTACACAGGGCCTCCTTGCCTGCGTGCTTCATTCACTAAACAAGTGGAGGTTTCCACCAAAACCACTGCAAACCCCAGCTTGTGTCATAACGTCCTCCTGCTGCAAGTGGGGAAGGTGCTGACATACAGCCCACGGTCATGGGGTCCTGCACACACACCTTTCACCAACCCCAGTGTCCTGAGCGCACGGAGGGGATGGCCAAGTGGCACAGCACGGACAGCACACACCCCTCTGGCCCTGCACAGAGCAGCAGAGGTCAGGGACTGAGAGGCGGCGTATAAGGGTAAATTCGAGAAAACACAGACAGGCAAACACTTCACAAAAGGAGACGTGCAGCATTTAACCCTATGGCTGTTTCCACGCATGGAAAATATTAATCAGATTGTCCCTTCTGCGGCACAGCTGGGCACATGGGCGTCCCCAGGGGATACCCAGCAGGACAACATGGTCCAGGCTTGGAGACAGAGGGACTGCAGGGACACAGGAGATGGTGAGAGGCAAGAGCCATTCTGCTCCTTCTCTGTCAAGCTGGCTGACTGCGTAGGAAAATTAACCTGCACCAGAAAAAGGCACATGAAAAAGGAGGAGTGTAAATTACCTCTTCGTTTCACAAAAGACAAACTACGCCGCTCTCAAGTCCAATTCCTTCCTTGTATACTTCCTGGGGCAACGCAGTTATGTGCCTGCCTAATAGCTCAGTCTAGCTCCAGGTAAGCAGTCATTAGTTTTCTTAGGAAATGCTCGAGCAGTAAGATACAAAAAGTTGGCAACATTACTCAGTCATTAGTATTGAAGTACATATATAGAGAGACATGTATATATACACATGTAAATATATGCACAGGGGTACACACACACACACATACACAACAATTCATAAAAATTGATAGATCTGATGCCACTTTCTGTAGGAGGTTGAATAGAAAGGAAGAAAAAAGGGGGAGTATATGAATTTAATAAGCTCAAACATAATTGCCGTGAGTAAATGTTAATGCATAGGGATGAACTTTTTTTTACTTTATACATATTAATAGGCTCTGTCTTTGAGAAAGAATGACATCAGACATTGATAAATTTGACAGAAGTCAAAGGAAAAAATGGTCGCACTATTAGGAACACTCCTGAGGTGGTGTTGAACAGGGTCTTTGATACATCAGCCTTCAGACTCTGAGCACATTCGTATTAACTCACATGTACACCCAGAATTCAAATGAGCTGCTTCTTTAGATGCTGACTGTTAGCAGCAGTCCTACCAGACGGGCTGGAATCAAACTCACAGTTTCAGAGTGTGGTATGGTATAATTTTCTCAGTACAGTTTGTGCCTACTGACTCTCTCTGAAGATTAGAAAGAGAGGCAGCGTATAGAAGATCGTTAAAGATCCAAACAAGCCTGAAGGGTGAAAAAAAAAAGATCTTCAATGAACACACTGCTCCAAGTGCACACATTCTTCCATGCCAAGAGATCGGTGCAAGGCTCTGTATTTAATATTGCTGGAAACAGAGAGATGACAAATTGCTTGGAATGGATTCACTTAAAAGGCAAACAAGGGCTAACCACTGATGTCTGAATACCTCAGAGATGTCTGAAAGCTGGTGCATCCCCACAACATGGATGCTCTTTATAACCCTTCAAGAAACCACTGTGAAAACAGTGCTACACACCTGCAATATATGTGTTTTTCTGGAAACATCATACCACCGTGGTAACTGCCCATGAATCTGCTAGTAAAGCCAGCGTACCCAGGTGCATCACATGGCTTAGGATTCACAGTGAGCCTAGAAATATATAAAATGCTGAAGTCATGAATATCTCTCTCATTAGCCCATTGCTTTTAAGAACTAGACATGGGGAGGCTGGGTTTTTAAGATGTGAGTTAATACTACTGACACAGGTTTCTGAGCACCTTCAAAACAACAAAAAGAGAAGAAAAGATCTGGGAAGTGGAAAAGGAAGCAGCCATGGAAAATGAATGCATAAAGAGAAGAAACAGAGATAAGTAAACGTGCGTTAGGTAACGAGGATCCATAAGGGAAGGAAAGAAAATACAGAATGGAAAAAATGGAAGATAGTAAGAAATTGTTAAATAATTGGGGGCCATAAGGGAATATATCATATAAAGGATATATCTGGTTTCATAACAAAAAATTAGCATATTTGTTTGGTTTCTTTCTTTTAAAACTGTCAGCATCTCCCTTTGATAATCACCTGTATTTTTGATCCCTTTGACATCACCTGTATTTTTACTTTTTTTTTTTTTCCAGATGTCAATCATATGACTGCTGGCAAATTAATTTGCATGCATAAGCCAAAATGACGAGTGCTAGTAACAAACATTACCTCTGATGTGCAAAACAACCAAATATTTCAGCCCACTAAAGAAAAACAGTTTTTACCAGATCTACTGTATATTTGAATCTCTCAATGCCTACCAGCACAGCATGCCTAGTAGTTAAAGATAATTAAAGTGATAATACACCTGTTACCTGTGGGGGTATCGCGCCTACCATCGGACTGCTTAGAACAACTAAAGCAAACCGGCGGAAGGGTTGAGCAGACTGGGTGTTCCCGCTGGCTAAGAGACGCCTCACAGCCTCGTCCTGTCGGCAGTGAAAGAAAGCAAGTGCCCCCTGATTTTACAGAGCAGAGGCCACAGATTAATAGACCAACCATTTTACAGATCACTTTCTTCTTCATAATCATGTGGGCCCACTTCCCCCTTTTAACCCCTGTCTGAAGCCACTCCTTTTCCAATAATGTCACTCTTTAGGGAATGTACTCCAACTGCTTACTTGTCTTTTAAATAGCTATTAAGTGCTCACCCCATCTTTTAACTTCTCTTCAAGCAACGCAGCATCTGCAAGCCTATTCGAGATGGGACCTGAGTTTTCCCTCACCCCATGTTTTCAGTGTCACCAACATCAGTGTTATAAGCAAGCAGCCCTGTCTAAAGAGCAGGTTGCTTCTGAATGACAGAAATGCTCAAATACCGTGTTGCTGGATATATTCAAAAAAGCACAGATAAGCAGAAAGGAAATAATTTAAGACCTGCTGTTTCTACAAAACAATGTGCTTACTGTAAGGACAGAGGTGTTGTATTTAACTGGCAATGACCACTTTTATTCTGAGCTGGCAATAACCTGCAACAACAAATATGTCCAAGTGTTTTACTCATCCGTGGATACTCATTTTCCTCCTCCTGCAGATATCCATTCTTTGTATGCGTCCAGTGGCTAGGAGCCAAGAAACTCATTTTACGCTTGATAATTCGTTGCTAATCAGTGTTAATCTGTTTGGGAAAACATCTATAGCTCAAGCACAAAGAGTCAGATCGGTTCAGCTGTGTTGGTGGTGACTGTCGATCGCCGAGCGCAGCTCCGTGAGCTCCTCTGTGGGACACCTGCAGGTTCACTCAGTAGCTGCAAGTGGCTTCACAATAAGAACTGACAGGACATTGGTGCTTTTTCAGACCTGGACATTTAAAATAAAAGCGAGAAATTAATCCTGGTGCCATTTGATCACTTTCCCTTTTCACATCTCCCAGAACGGTAGTCACTAGTAGGACAGGTTTACCATTGCAAAGCGTGTGGGAGGCTGTTTTGGTCCTGCTGAGACCTACTCAACTAAAAAAATATAATTGTGAGAGCTTTGTAATGGAGGTACACATCATGCCAGGTTTGCTTTGAATTTATGGCACTTGCATTTCCATCAAGCACATATCCATCACCCCAAAGTTTTATATTGGCAATGATTAGGAGCAAAATTAGTGTACTGCAGCTGAAGAACACAACACTGGAAAATGCACCTTCCCTGTAAAAAAAACTGTAGTCTGGGGAGGGAATGGAGGCAAATACCCCAAACTCAGTGAAATCTGAAAATGCATGGCTTTCAAACCCTGGGAAGATGCTCAGACAACAAACATTGACTGTACTTCATGCAAAATAAGCTCTGCGTTATTGCTGCAAAACTATTCTTCTGATATTTTCCTGTAGGCTTTGAGCCATATGTTTCTGTGTAATACAGCAAAAGCGCAATTAAGCTCCTCTGCGAGACCGTGCTCTGCCCATGCCAGCGCTTCCCGAGAAGAGGCACTGCGGTGAGGGGAGCCAAGGCACGCGCAGGCTGCGGGCACTCCTGCATCCCACCCTCGATCCAAGGGCTCGGTTTGGAGTCGAGGTTGCTGAGGCATGTCTCAGCTCAGTTTGACGGATCCGTAGGGTGGTTATTCAAATGAGGTGTTGTCCCAGTCTCGTCTGGAACGTTTGCATGACAGCATTTCCCAATCACCCCTGGGGTTTTTTTATCCATTAAAAATAAGGTAGAATTAGCCTCTGAGAAACCTGTCTGTAAAATAAAGGTCTGCATTAAAGCTAGGTACAAAAAATTACCCTCCCGACAAGCAGTCATTATTTGGAGGTTCATTTATCTCTCAGGGAATTGGTTACGTGCCAGAAACCAAGAAACAATCCCATACAAACAGCAACATTAGGGGAATCTTAAGGTTGAAACTTAAGCACTAAAAAGACAGAGTGTACCTCAGGAAAGGCTAGATTAGCTACCTTATCTCTGCCTGCAAGCATACATGCAATATTACAGCCCTTAATTAAACAGACATGTTTTCTCTCAGACAGAATGTATCAGATGGTCTTCTAGATTTTCTGTGTTTAGCATATATGAGCAATTTGTCTCTTCACTGTGTGTCCATCATTTAATTAGCATAAAAGCCCCCTAGCCCTCTGTTCGCTTGGTGGTCTTTATAGTACATCCTCTTATCTCAAAGGTACTTATTTTAATAATTTCATCAGTACAGATGTACCATGCAGTCAACAAGGCATTTTTTGCTTTAGAGACAGATGTACTTCTTAACAATAATTCATTACTTATTACCTCACAAGCTGTTTTTCAGACACATAAACTCACAATTCCATTAAAAGTATCTTTTAATGATGTTTCTGTTTCAGATTGCTTTATCATTGGTGTCTAATCCAAATTTCACTGAACTTTTCCATTAATTTCAGAGATCTGAAGACTCTGTTCTTCATTTTCCAAGCAGCTGCCCTCAAAGCACATCTCAGGAAAATCTGTATACTATTTATCCAATGAGGCGTTTTAAAATAAAAAGGAAAATATTTCTTTAACATCAAAATGCCTCTCTAATGAGCAAAACATCCTGCAGAGGTTTTTCACTAGTTAGCTGAGAGCATGTCCAGGAACACAGTAAGAGAAAGAAACCTGCATGTTGAATGATAAATGGGAGCAGCGCAATTTCAGAAATTATTTTAGAGCACAACACAAACGCGTTTCATATGCAGACTTGCAAAATCATCATACTGGGTGAATTGGAAATCTCTTTCAAAATGGTACTGATAAGACTGAGAAGAGAAAGCAATACAAGAAAGTCTTAGAAGAATAAGGTAATCTCTGGGCTGGGCACTGCCAGTCCCACACTCTTAAACGCGACTCTGGATCTTTGAGGATTTCCTGCTGTTGACGTAGCTCTGAAAAGCAGAGGCTGTGCAGAATGACCCCACCTGGAATACTCTATACTCAGTGTATTTCTGCATGTGGGAACCCTGGACTTCATGTGGCAAAGGACTTGGGTCCTTGAGGACCTTCTGAAAATTCTACTCTATATTATGTCCTTGATCTTGAGAATTTTTCAAACACAAATCTCTCCAAACATATCCATGTTTGTTAAATTGATAGGTGTAAGCTACGAGCATGTGCAAAAGTTAGCCAAATCAAACTGGGATCTCACTATAATAAAAGTGGTGATCAGATAATGCCAAAGTGGAATATTCCATTTAGGCATGAAATCCCTAACTTAAAACTTACCAATTCTGGCTTTTTTGGTTGGTTGGTTTGGTTTTTTGTTTGTTTGGGTTTTTTTTCTGTTGAGAAGTACATTACATGATTTCAATGATATTTTGTAAAGAGTAGATGGGAGCTTTAAAAAATTAAGTATTTTAAACATTAATTTTAGTTAGTATGTTGTACAAAGTTAGGAATACTGAGTACAAGGCCCTTATTGGACTGAAATTCCTACTAAGAGAAAGGAATAGTTACCCTGAGGGCACCACAGAAGGAGGGATAACCATGCTTATTACAATATTAAAAATAGTAAAATATTAATTATCTATAATTAATCTATTTTTGCTACAGGGGGGACTGATGATTGACCCTCTGGAAATTAGAAATTGAGATGACCTATTACACAGCTGATTTTTTTTCCTTGTCACTACAAATTTTTTCCTTGTAGCTTCTTCTCTAATGATTTATTCAGCAGGTTTTTTTGTTTGGTTGTTTGGGGTTTTTTTTAAAGACTTGTCATTCTTTCCTGTACTTTCACAAAAGAATGAAGAAATTTAAGGAAGAGAAGAAATTCAGATACTGTATTTCTGTCTTATCAACATCAGAAACTCATCCTAATAAGGATTACCCCTACACTGACTCCACAGTTCTTTTTGTTTCCATACAACTATTCACAAGTTACATATATTTCCGTATTTGATCTGTATTAATATTAAAATCCTCCTGAAGTTTCTGGAAAGATTTACATGTTTTATCATCAGATAAATCCTTTATTATCTTGTACTGAAAGTTCATTCTTCTTTAAAACACAATAAACATTTAATTTGAACAAAGCAAAAGCGATGAAGGAAAAGAGGTGTCCCATAAAAAGAGAAACCTGGAGATTGAATTCACAACCACATTTGCTACCTGCACAAAAATATCCAGAGTCAATACCAAATAGAAAAAAAGAGTTTCAAATACCAACTCTCATATGCAGAAGGCAGAAAAGATACCAGGTTATTAATCTCAAGCATTACATTACCCATGCACTGCTATATTGGATGTACTAGTAGCAGAAGAGACAGGATATTGCTGCGGCTGCTTGAGAAATAACACAAGAGGCAGGTGGAGAGCACAATGGAACTGAACAGACAGCAAACTCACCAGTAATGCTGGCAATTAGAAGTGATAAGTGAAACTCAGAACGTTTTGGATTTTGTTTCCCGGGTTCTGTAACGTGCTGAAAGGTTTTATTTATTTATGGTAAATCCTTTGGAATTGTAAATCTTGCAAGACGCTGCTCAGCAGATCAGAGATTCTTCAAGAACATCATGTCTTGTGTTCCTTCAGCACTTCTCATCACATCTGCCTCCCAAGAAGTGCGCGTGGGCAGGGGGCTGCGTGGAGAGAGGTGTTAATAAGAGCACAGAGGTGAAGAGGGGAGGACCAAGAAGCTCTTCTCCCAGATATTGTGCAAACATACTACAAGCAAGGAGTGGGAAAAGAGTTTCAATAGATTTAAAGGGAGATGACTTTAAAAGTGGTTGGGTTTGTGTCTGAGGCAAATTTAATTGTCTTGAAAAGTATCTTAGATCTAAACTACAATATCACCCGGAATATACACTGCAAATGCTTGCTGGCCTCAGTCCTGATCCTCCTAAGCAGTTTACTCCTACAGTAAAAAAGAAATTTCATCTTTATCTTATTTGGCTATCTCTCTTTTCACCTCTGATGTATCTTGTGACCCCCATCTCTCTGCCATCTGTCAGTGAGACAGGCCAGGGAAATACAGAACCACTGGTACTTACAACATTTGAAACTTCAGGATAAATCATTAGAGAACATGCTATAGGGAACAACTCAGTGACAAGGAAATAAAATCCATTTTTTAATAGGTCTTCTCAAATTCTAATTTCTATAGGGTCAATCCTCAGTCCCCCTCTGAGAACATTTGACTTCTTCCTCAGAGGTAAGGGAATTTGCTCCCCATGCTCCATGGAGAAATGGTGGGGGATTAGTCTCCAACTCCATTAAATTTTCCCAGAGCCACAGGGGACTATGCAATCTCTAGCTCTTTTCTAAATGATAGTTTGCTCAAAAGGCCTCCTGCTACACTTGAAATATAGGACAGGGGTTGCCACATTAGCTACAGACCCACGCAGAGAACCTAGAGACAAGAGGAGAGGGGTAGTGCCACTGAGCCCACAGATTTTCTTACTTCATAACCAACATAGAAAAGGGTTTTTTCTCAGACTAAGATTATATTAAAAAAAAAAAAAGGTTTTCTGTTAGCACTAAAGCTTTAGAGGGGACCTGAGGGTCTCCTCCAGCACTAAAAAACAGCACTCTGAAAGCATCCGTGCATCACACAGTTCAAAACTGAGTTTTAATAAGTTTCTTTTTCTTATATAACACCCTTCCAAGCAACTGTGTTTTTAGGATTGCTATCTACAGAACAAATAATCTTTATCCTGTCACAAGTCTTGCCTGCTCCAGGAGTTTGTTTCATGTGATATCCTCCTCCTGCTATTGCCATTTCAGAGTAAGCCCTCTTACCTCCACCCACTCCACTGAAGTGTGTGTGTGTGACTGCAGCTAAAAGTAGGGGGTAGTCATTGATGTTGTCATATTTATGGAAACACTGTGCAGATGACTCACCATGCTGACAACCTGAAAACTCCTTTTTTTGCCTGCCTTTTTTTGCTGTTTTTTAAATCTGATTCTTGCACTTCCTCCTCCTTTGCCACTTCCCAAAAGTCAAAGTAAGTGGACATGCCCATGTGCCACTCCATGTGTGCAATAGTGGTTGTCAGAAATTTTTCCATGCACAAACAGTTTTGGCTGAAGTCACTGGATTTTGTGCTGAAGTCCCCAGGATTAATTTTTCCCTTCATAACTGCAAGGAAGAAAACGTTCCATATCAGTATCATTCATCAAGGCAGTGATTTCACATAGGTAAAATGAATCTTATTTCCACAGCGGCTCCTTTAAGCCTCTGAGATGGAATAAAAGGGCATCAAAACCACATACGAATAATCGCCATGGTCTTCGAGGTCCCTCTGCTCTACTCATATAAATGGAGCATCACCAGAAATTATCATCAGGTCAGGTAACTTTAAGGGCCAGAACCTCAGCAGATGTGAATTGCTATCATCACCATTTATGCCACTTTGAGATCTGGCTTTAGGAGGTGTCTATCTTACCATGCTCACCTGAACTTATGAGGAACTTCCACTTACAAATGAAACTGCATCTCAGAGTCAGGTACAAGGATGAGTTTTACATGAACAATTAGATATGACAAAATGATACCAAACAAACCTCAGTGCTGATGAATTCCCGAGTAGTTTATCTTAAAGAACATGCAAAGATGTGTTTCACTGGAATAGGATGTTGTCTGGAGATAACATCAAACCTAACACAATAGCACTGCTGTTACCATTCAAAAGCCTCTATTTACAGTTAGCAAGATAAAATGGACATATGAGAAAGGTAATCCACAATCTAAAATTAAATACTTTGCCATCTCCAGTTAAATTAAATGAGGAGCAGTACAATCTGAGAAAATACAGCATTCATTTCATGCCTATTATATAGATGGCTATTGGTACTTGTTATGATTATAAAATCACACTTCAGATGCTCACATCTCTCCAGTTTTCAACTCTTCCAAGAGTTATAACTCTGGCACTCCTCTATGGTACAATAATACAGCACAGCTTCCTGCAATTTCCTGAGATACTGCACCTGCAATATATTCACACTAATTGCTTCAAAGATGACAAAAGGAGTTGAATGGCAATTCAGCTTTTTCATGCAAAGGAAACATAATTGTTTTATAATATACTGTAAGTTTTAAACCTGAAGGTTAATTCAATTATTTAGGGATAGGTTGCACTTCTACTTCTTCCCCTGTACAATAGGCAGCCTGCCTCTGCACCATGCCAGGAAAAGCCTATGAAAAGCCGTCAGACTCAGGATTTTCCTTCCACTCTTCATATCCCACCCTTTCCCCCTAATGCAAATGCAGTATAGTTTCTAATACCTCCTCTCATCCACTTACCACTTGTATTTTCAGAAACAGGTTGTTTGAGCCAAATATGTTGTGAAGCAAATAAAGGAAGAGGAGGGCAGATATAAACTACCATGTCTCCTGCACAGGCAATTGAATCACAGAATCACAGAATGGTTTGGGTTGGAAGGGACCTTAAAGATCATCTAGTCCCACCCCCCCTGCCATGGGCAGGGACCCCTTCCACTAGACCAGGTTGCTCAAAGCCTCATCCAGCCTGGCCTTGAACACTGCCAGGGATGGGGCATCCACAGCTTCTCTGGGCAACCTGTCCCAGTGCCTCCCCACCCTCTCTGGGAAGAACTTCTTCCTGATATCCAATCTAAACCTCTCCACGTTCAATTTAAACCCATTACCCCTTGTCCTGTCACTACAGGCCCTTGTAAAAAGTCCCCCCCAGCTTCCTTGTAGCCCCTTCAGGTACTGGAAGGTGCTATAAGGTCTCCCCAGAGCCTTCTCTTCTCCAGCCTGAACAAGCCCAACTCTCTCCGCCTGTCCCCATAGCAGAGGTGCTCCAGCCCTCTGAGCATCTTCGTGGCCTCCTCTGGACTCGCTCCAACCAGTCTATATCACCATCTTCACAGCCTCCTCTGGACTCACTCCAAATGATCGAATTCAATTGAATTCAACACAGCTATTTCAAATCTCATAAATCACATCATTTCCTGGTTAAGGAATTTTACTTCAGACCATATCTGAAGAGCGACAAGAAAAAAGAATGATTCTGCAACAAAATCAAAGGTATTTTGAGTTTCTGATGGGAGAACTACTTACCTCTGCAACGGTGGACTCAGTAAGATGCACCAGTACTTGCTACCAAAAATCTCATTTGGCTCAAAACACTGACACCTGTGTTTTTTAAAACTGAAAAACCAATTAAAAGACTTACCTCTGTATTTGCATGCATGTTTGATCCAGTAGTTGTAATTTGTTGTCTGCAGCACACAGGGTCATTAAATTTGTCTCAAGGAATGACATTAAAAAATCATCAAATATTATGAACCATGGCTTAAATTTTCAAAAGACTTTCAAGTAATTCAGGAGTCCAATTTCCATTTGCACTTCCTAGGTAGTAATTAGCCTTTACAGAATTAAGCAATTCAACACCTCGCTCATAGTCCTGATCCTTCCTCATACAATTCTGACACAAATTTTCCATGGGTAGGTACCTAAGCGCAGGGTCAGCAGAAAGCTGCTTAGCGGGGCACAGACCAAACTGGCAAGAAATAAATTTCAGCAGAAAGGGACAGTGCTTATGCCTGTCCAGAGAGACAGAGTCTCTGCTCAGAGACATTAAGCTTCTAAATAACCTCAGCCACTTGCATGATACAAAATTTCAGGCTTCCATTTTTAACGAGTAAAAGTGGTAGGCCACAAGTGACAGCTTCAGAGTTAAGTCACCTCCTGAGGGTCTTGGGGACAGAGTTAAACTGCTCCTTCTGCCCGAATTGTAGCCGAAGCTTGATTTCAAACCAGTGCCCCGAGTCTGCATCCTAACACCCAGCTTCCTCCGTGGTGGGAAAAATACCTGTCACCAACACAAGAGCTGCTCCTCTTTGGAGAAATTATTTGATATGCAGAGGACTGAGGCTGGAGAGACTGGCTTTAATCCCAACAATTGGGAAAAATATCTAAGATGGGAGTTCAAGACTACATCTGGTACCAGAGCAGGGATCTGAACCTGTTATCTACCTCTATCTCATAGCTACGATTTACTTTGAGCGTGTTTTGACCATGCTGGTAACATCATGCCCTTAGCGAAAGCAGATCCTTTTTGAAGGTGTCGAGGCTTTAGGCCACAGCAGTCCTTGAAGTAGATCTCAATATTTAGGTGAGTATGGACAGCAAAATCTTGAGCATATGCAGAACTTAACATGCTAAACTAATAGTCAGGAGGTAAGTGACAGCTGAGGAGTAATTACGCCAATGGTACCTGAATGCTGGGACAAGGTGATATCTACATTGTGCAGTGGATTACGGTGGAAAAAAAAAAAAAAAGAAAAAAGCTCTGAGCTGACTTTCAGAGTACATCCACAGAGTTCAGCACAGCACCATGCAGAGACGCTCGCCTGGGTCTCAAAGGCAGCCTATCCTTTTTGGTATGGCAGAACATGCATTATTAAATTCAATCCCTGTTTCTCAGCAGAGCTAATTAGTTCAGGTGCAGCTCAACACTGCTATAATTATACTCCATCTGCTTCCAGAGCTAGCTAGTTTGGGTGCCGAGAGCTTGGAAATTTCTCTACAGTACACCCTCATGGGAGGGGGCATGATACTGTTATGTCCTTAGGCATGAAAAGAGATGGATTGAGGCTGTGGCCCCTTTGATGATGCGAGCCTTAGCAGCCTAAACCCTGCCGAGTTAAATCCTCTCAAGGGACAGATTTTTTAGCATGTTTAAATAGCTAAAGCCTCAGGTATGGCCCCAGTGTGATTTTTGAAAAATGCCTCAAAAGCACCAAGTGTTTGTTGCGTGGTAAATGACCCTGCGTGGCAACGCAGTGGTGAGAGTCCCATGTCAGACACCCAACCAAGGGGGTCTGTCACAGGCAGCAGCCTACAGGGCCCCAGCTCTTACCGAAACTTCGATGTGTTTAGGTTGGCTTTATTGGCTTGCAATCCAGCATTCAAGAGCTGAGACTCATTTGGCTACAGACAAAACATCAGGCCTGTCTGCTTCTCAAGAAACAGATAGTGACGACTCAGATGAATGCTAATTTAGCATGCCGCGTTTGCTCCCCTCAAAATGAAGCCTTGATCCAAAAAGTGTTGCGGTAAACAGAGTATCTCTCCTCGTTGTCAGTTCTTATTGGATGAGGCCCTGAATTTGTGGCATGGAACAATTAGCATGAAACAGATTAGGCTACAAATTCCTTTATTCAGTCGTACAAGTTATTTCAAGATGAACTGATTGCCCACATTTATTTTGTACAAGCAGTTAAACCATCAATACCACAACACTGGCATTAATCAACACAGAACTACTTCCTCACTCTCTTAGGTATTTTGCTTCATATCACTTTACAAAGGCTGTCAGGGACCATCTGCAGCTTCCAGTACAATACAGCAGTGGCACAGCATGTTTTTCCGGACACTGGAGGCATCCATATGCATTTGCTCCGCCAGGTTTCCAGCAGCACACTCAAACAAGGACATTTTCAGCACCCACAAGAACCCCACATCACATTCTCATCTCGCTTGCTGTGTTTAACCACCCATCACGTCAGTAGCACGTATGTGTACTGTTGGGTACGTATGTGCATGTCTGTCCAGAGGCAGCGTGTTCTGCTTCCACGTGTGCTGTGCAGGCATGAAGGACACCTGCACCTAGCAGCACGGTGTCGGTGTGAGCACCTCTGTCACTGCCATTAATACCGTGACTCACCGCACTGCTGTCAGCATCATCTCCCTCAGTACCGCTACGCCTCTGCTTGCTTGCTGCTTCCCAGGGGCACTGCTAAGGCTACTGAGACTGTTAGATTTTGACTGAAACCCAATCAGTTATTACATATTTAACCAATATGCGAGCGCCACTTTGTTCAACAATTTTGGGAAGTGACAAAGGGAGCTGCCCTGCGCAACCCACTCTTTGGAGAGCTCTGCATTTGTGCTCTTGCTCAGACATGGCTGTCTCACTGCCAAGATACTCTCTCAGGGTGCAGACAGCCTCTAATGACTCTTCAGACATGAAAAAATTACTTGTTATATAAAGGTTGCTGCCTACTACTTGTGTATATTCAGTGTATTCAGTCTTGCTTCAGTCCCCTCTCTCACCGCACTGCAGTTCTCTGACTCGACCAATTTACGTGGGGTTTGGTATATCATGATAGATGATATACCAATAATAAGATGATATACCAATATTTGATATACCAAATAATTGATGATACACAAAATGTCGGTCTGAGCCCACATCCGTGCTCCAACTCGCCAGCCATCCCTACCGTTACCTTTCACTCCGCGGCCCCCCAGCTTGGATCTCCTGTGGAGCTTACGCTTTCCTATGTACGCCCCGTCAATGGCAGCAGACTGCCGTGAGGAAAATCAGAGCGAAAGGCAGTAATTAGCGATTGAGAGGTGGCAAGGAACAGGTATAAGTAAGCATTTTTGCCCATTACAGTGCAAGGCTAGCAGTTTAACTCAAAGCATCCCCTGCAGTGGTTTAGGCTGTTAGTGTCTGACTTTGTACTGAAAAGAAGAGGGAGGACTCACAGGCAGTCGCAGCAGAGAGGCATTTTGAGTAGTTATCTCCACTCAGTTACCTTATGTAGGCTGAGAAGTATGTGTGAGTGACTCGAGCCTGTGCAGTGTACGTTCGAGCAGGTCAGTTAAAACCACTGGCAATTAAAAATAACCTCCCTGGCTTTGCAGTGGGACAGCAGAGGAGATGTTACACAAGTGCTGAGGTTCAGCTGAGAGGCAGCAGCTAACAGCTGAAAGACAGACCAGGGATATGGAATAAGACGGACACAGTAACCTGGGGTCAGGGAGCTCTCAGTCCTGAAGCCCAGCACTCAGGTGTGGGCTAAAAAACCCTCTTAGACATGACCAGAGTTCATTCAGAAAACCTCAGGCATCTCATGAACTGTAGCTCCCCTAAATGACTGAAGGGCCAAAGGCAAATGCAAAAGAAATTTTCCAGAATTTTCTTTTTTTTTTTTTTTTCCCTTCTCTCTTGGTTCTTTTATTATTTTTTCTGTTTTACCATTTTCTAACCTCCTGCCTGTGCAAAGAGAAAGGTTGTAATTCCAGTGTTTGCTATAGCTCTAAACCTAAATTTTTCAGTTAAATCTTTTTCTCATTAATCGACTACAGATTACTTTTTTATTAATTACCATCTATTTTACTTCCTAATTTATTTTTCTAGGAAATAAATACTTTCCTGACCTGTTCCAGTCTTGTTTTAATGCTTAGCCAAATATCTTAAGGCAGCGAAGGAAAAAACAAACAGCTGAACATCTGCCGAAAAGGTTGCAAGGGTGAATAAGCTCTAACAGCTTCTAATGGGCTTCCAGAAATAGATTACAGCAGAAGCAATGAATAGATCCCAGTTCTTAAGACTTTACTTATGAGAGTCTCCTGACTTAATTCATTTACAGACCGGAGTAAATTCAGATGCAGGATATATTATCACCTCGTTTTAAAATGCATCCTCAGTGACCTATTTCTCTTTCTTCAAGCAACCATTAATGGGCTCATCACACAGCCTGCTTTTATGCATTCCTGGTGCCAGTCACATCGCGAGCTTGTAAGAGTGGAAGGAGTCCCTCACCACCACCGGGACAAATTGAGCAGGCACATGTCGGAGCTCACTTGTGGGCTGCACCCAAAGGCTCTTTCGATGACACAGATCAGCCCTGCCCTGGAAGTAAGCATTACAAGGGCAGGCTCAGAAGTCAAAGAGAGCATCTGATAGCTGTACAGGTGTAAAAAGAAGTATCTCTACTATTCCCCAAGTCACTGGCCAAAGCAGTAGCATGGAAATCTCTGCACAGTAATCCCTTCTCATTGCCTTGGACTTCAATTTCTCCTCTTCGAGTTGCCCTCAGTTCAGCTACATATATATACCTGCCATGCTCAGGCCTTCTATAAGTAAATGCAACACCAGGAAAGTCAATAGAGTTTCATTCACTTAGAACAGAAGTGAATTTAGCCATAAATCGATAATGAAAAGCGAAATGTTCCCTACGTGCCTGTTCTTGTACCTGTCCTTCATCTGAAGAGTTCAGCCCCACTTAGAGAATCAATGTATCGATAGAAAGTAAACTGTGTTTTCAATAAATCTAAAGATGTGAGCAGATTCAGCATTGCATGATTATTAATTTCCAAAGTTAGCCACAAGCTTTTAACAGTTTCCATTAAATCTCCAAAGGAAATTGAAGAACTTGGATAATTATCAAAAAATACTGTATTAAAATACTCTCTTCCATCCCTCTACATGTGCAGAAGCAACTTGGGATATCTGTAGGGCAAGCAAGGATACACTGTTGACTGAAAGCAATGATGCTTCGCTCCCTCTGATTTCTGGGATAGCCCTAAGCTCATTCTGCCACCTTGTGTGATCAACATATATTACAGCACAATCTTACTTTCAGGTGCATATTTCATATCCCACTCCATTAGGTCCTCGCCTCTTTTTTAGTATTACTCAAAGCCTGGAGTCAGTTAAACTATGTGGAGACAACAACTCATCTCTGATATTCTAATATGCATTGTGAGGAGGAGCCAAATTTAATATTTCATTCATACTCCACCTCCCAAAAAGCCACTTATTTTTAATAATTAAAGCAGTGAATAGTTCTTACCAATTAAATGAAACAATGCACATTTCTGTTAGCTTACCATTAGATTCTGGTTCTCTAGAATGTATAACATTCTTGAAATGATTTTCTAAATAATGCCGGGGAATAGTTTTAGCCCATATCATCCTTTCAAAGCAATTTGATTAAAAAAGAACCAGTTTTTCAAACTTGAGTTATGTGACTAGCTACTCTTTTTCTTATGGCCTATTTCCCCTTTACAGAAATAGTTTTTTCACACCCTGCCTAGAAAACTGTGACTGTTAGAAAAATATTTGGGTTTCAATGTAAAATGCCTGTGGAAAGCAAACACAAAGGTAGTCTTTCAGGAAGTTTCTCCACTGTTTTCTCAATGTTCCTCATTTCTGCTGTTAAGTTCAGTCATGACAATACGAAAAAAATCAGAAAGGTGAAAGAAAAGCAAAAGCCTTTAATGAAAACCCCGGTTAAAGCCTGTTGGATAAAAGTGGTTGACGTTTTGATTAGCTGAATGAATTCAACTAAATTGTTCTGGAAACAGGGAAAACATTCCTGAAGTTCATCTACAAAAACCTTCTGAAGCTTTTAGGTCAGACTATCATGAGAGGCTCCGCAAGGGATTCACACACCCAGAAATGACTGCTGGTACAATGAGAAAATCAATAACCAAAACCTACAGATGTCATATCCCTTTGCAGTACTAGCAAATGCCCACAAACCCTGTAGGTACCAAAACACATAAATGCAACACCAGCTGTGTCCAGAAAGGCTCCCAGTATTTCACCCTGTTCACAGAACGGCGCTCAGCACATCCAGTTTTTAAATGCCTGTATGCTTATGTGCACTGATCCGCTGGTAAACGAAGGTAGGAAGGAGAGAAAACAATTATCAAAAGCTCCTTCTAAATCCTACAGACACAGATGCTGACATCTATTATTGCCTTATGCTCTATAGATATGGAACTACATTTCTTATCTAGGAGGTGAACTGTGGCTCAGGCTTAATTAACCAGAACTGCCGTGCCCATAAGATCTATCCTAAAAACATAGCATATGCAATCAAAGCAAAACTCATTCCCGTAGTCAAGTTCTAAAGTGTTTCACACGGGGAAATAATTATACCTAAAAGCTGATGTTTTCACTTCATACTTACAGAATACGATCCATCTTACAATATCTCATCATCACCTTAAATAGTGGCTGTGGACAGAAAACTGTTTATGTTAACATCACCATACACTCTGCAAGTAATCAAATCACAGGGCTGATCCCTAGTCCTTTCGTGAGGAAAAATAATTGAGTGATTTTAATAAGAACCAGGCAAAATATATCTGCCAGATACAAACTCAAAAAAAAAAAAAAAGCAGTTTGCATGTCAGAAAAAGTAAGAAAATAAATTTTCAATTTGGCAAATAAATTCAAGCCACTCTCCTCCAACTCCCCAAATTAATAACAAAAGTAATTCTAGAAAAAATCTCTTTTGTTTCCCTCCTCCCTCTGAACAAAATTTTGACCTTTCTTTTAGAAGTTGGTCTGTTTAAGAAAGATGAAAAATTAAATAATGTAAAAACAAAACTGAAATTTTTGCCTCCAACTATGTTTCAGGTTGATTCAGAGACACAGATCATATGAAAGCATTTTTTACAATCACCTACTGATTAAAAAAATACAACCTTCAAAATATTTAACACACAGTTCTAATTTCAAAGGACTTCAGCTCAAGTTCAGAGCAGGCCTAAAAGGTGCATAATTAGTCTGGTATTACAGAGCACATGGGAAAGGGACCTGAAAAGTTTGAATCCCTGTACAGGCAACCGCAGAGCCTTTGGCAAGCCATTTCATTTCCTTGTATCTCTATTTCCCTATCTATTAAGTCAGGGCAATAATACCTACCTTCCCTGAAGAGGTGACAGTAATTAAGTCAATGTTTTGCATAGCACTTTCAAGATGCAAATCTCTACATTAAAGTTCTAAGTACTATTATTATTATCATCATTATCACTGATTATCATTAAGCTAAAGCTACTGTTTAATTCTGTACGTTCTCTTCTTGTTCTGAGAAATACATTCAACTGCCATTGTAAGCTAATTATACCATCTACTCTTAAGTATAGGAGTACAAAAGCATACCTTCTGCTGCATTTGCAGTCTGTTCCCTCTTTCAAATACTCTTTATCTAAAGGAAAGTGTATTCTTAACTAATGCCTTAAGGAAGTTTGCATGGTATTGCCAAATTAGCTCATTGCAATTAGTATCTCAAGTTTCTCAGCAATCCCAGGAAAATAGCAGTAGCCACGAACGCAGTTAATAATGATGACTTTGTAGAACAGAACTGGAGGCTAATATTGAAAGGGCTGTCAAAGAGCAAAAGGCTGCTTTTCAAATGACCTTTAAATCCTCTGCGACTCCTGCGGAGGATAAGAGGTAACACGAGTGACAAAAAAAGGCTTTTCCAGCTCACCACATTTCACCAGGTCAAAGAAATATTTTTAATGAATAAATAAATAGATAACTCATCCCCCAGCTGTTTCAGCATCTTTCCTGATACGAACACAGGTAGGAAGCAGGTCTGTGAAGCTGGATGAATTTCAGAGACCCGTAAAGCAGTCAGAGATCCGAGCTCATAGAACTGAGCCCGAGTTACTCATTATGCAGAGCAGAAAGGAACAGAATTTGCCCACAGGGCTTCAGATGCAATATGTATCTGTGAACCATAAGGTTTTAAAATGCCGATGTCAAAGCTAGCGCTTCCTAAAATCATCCTGACTTGGTTTCTTCTGGTTTTGCTCACAAGAAAAGTTCAGCTGCGTGATGCTATCCTGCCACTCTGCCTGCCCACTGATGCAGCCAGCTGTGAAGCTTGATGCGTATGAGTTTCCAGATGTTTGAGCACAAAAATGGCCAACACTCGGTGTACTTCAAAGCCTAGCTGCGACAAAAACAGACACACACACGCACACACATATAGACACAAAGAGGTGGTATGCCAAACCTCGGCACGCAGCCATGGAGAAAACCACTCCTCTCCTTGTAATTATTTATGTGTTATGGCAGTGTCCATTAGTCTAAATAAAAAAAGTATTTTTTCAATGGATATTGAATTCTAACAACTGTCAGCCTTGAAAGAACCTCTTCAGATGAGACATTTTGTAACAAAAGTGTTTTGCATTTATATAGTCTTTCTGTCTAAGGTTATCAACACAAAAACGTTTCTAAATCAAATAATTAAAAGTGCATGGAAATACTGAGAAGCAAAGTAAATATTACTTTTTATACAGAAGTAAACTGAAATTTAGAGGCTAAAATCTGCATCCGATCTCACCCAGTAGGATGGGACAGATAACAGCCCATAGTCTCGGTCCTGGCAGAGTACGGTTCCACCAACCATTTGAGTATTACCATGGTTCCAGCCTCCTCCATGTGCCCGCAAATTTCTGTGCTGCAGGGGAGGCTTTTTGCTGTTGCCCCGGTTTCATACATACTGGAGAGCAGGTAGATGCGGTTGCAACACCCATCAGGATCCAGGATGCCAGGCAGGCACTTCCAAGCCTGTAATTAGGCACAGCCTGAGTGCCTAATCAGAGGTATCAGTCATGATACCTCAAGTGGACATGGTTTATTGGTAAATCAGTGTGGCTCCTTGCTGAAATTCGATGCAAGGCATTAATTCTTCTTGTTAAAACAGCTTTCCAGAAACAGCCTAATTCTCCTATCTAAGAATTCCAAGGAATGACTTAGAAACATTCTTTCTGTCAGGTGGCTTTCAACTGCCTTTGCTTCTTTGTCCGGTATTTTCAAAGTATGATTAACCATTACTACAGAATCTGAAAAGATAACAAGAAGGGGATAGGATTAGCCTGCTCAGTAACATCTCTGATGGTACCCATGCTTTATAAATGAGAACAGTGAGTTTTCAGATAATAAGTTATGCAATGCAATCAACCTACTGACAAGCTGCAAAACAGAATTTACTATAAAATATCATGTCTTAACATATAATAATATAAAAATATTTATCGCTGCACTTAAAAAAGATGTAGTTCCAATTCCCAGACAAAACATGATTATAATTTTTATTTATTTATTTATTACTTCATTGTTTCTCTTTTAAGTAACGCTTCAATAAGCTCAGAAATGTCTGGAATTTCAAGTCTAAACCCTGCCAAATCTGCAAAACCCCTGGACATTTGTATCTCACTCATTCTGCTCCTCAAAGCTACAGACTGATAGTACTGGAAATTAAATTGACCCATTTATTCATCACTGTAGAAGGGCTTAAACGTCAGCGGCATGATTGCCATCATGTCAGTGCTGCCAATGACCTAAGTCTTGAGTTTCAGAGATTTCCTCAGCAACACTTGATAATAAGTGGCAAAACATTATTACTTCCTTTGGTACTCATTAAAAAAACATTAATTGGGGTGAAAGGTAATCCACTTCATATGGTAAATCATGGATCTTCTCTAAGGGTAGACAAGGGGGATTGCAAAAATAAGGATGTCATGGTGATTTGTCGCCACAAAATTTCCTTAAAGTTTGAGTGAATGGGCTACTGGGGGGTGGCACAACAAGCAAAAACATTATTTTGATTTAAATTATCCAGATCTGGTCTGAAAGGTCACCATCAAAATGAGAACACAATGCAGAAGAGGGATGAGCTCTGAAGGAATGTCAGTACAATTTATGCAAACATTTTTTCCACTATGTTGCTTTGAATAGTTTTATTTTATTTATTTTAGGGAATCACTCCATAGCTCACCCACTGCAGCTAGTTAAAATTCACAGTTCTTTTACTACCCCGTTCCTACTGTCTCTCCCTTTCAAGCACTCTTTTCATACCAAAGGGAAAAAAAAAAGGAAAAAAAAGAAAAAAAATCCCCACCAATTTTCTTCAGTTTGACTCCTGTGGCAGAAAAGCATTAAACTCACAGCCAGACAGCTGTTTCCGCCCTTCTTGAGTGCTGTCACCCTGCCTCTTTAAGCTCTGTTTTATCAGTTGCATAGAAGTTTTTTTTCTTCATTTCAAAGAGCACATTAAACTCTCATTAACAGTAAGGAGAATTAGGCATGCACAGTTAGAAATTAAAAAAAAAAAAAAATCCTGCACTATCTAAGTAAAGAAACAGGATTCCCCTGACAAATGTGCATTCACAAAGAAATAACACTGCAGGTAACAAATAGTCTCCCTTGGCTAAATCAGATATCATTCCCAAAATTTCCTTAAAATGGGCCCGGTCTTTGAGACATTTCAGCAGGGAAAATGTATTCTGCTCAGCCTCGGTTTATCCTGAAATGTTGGACTTTCATCTTTATAGAACAATAATGTTTGAAAAAACAAAAATCTATATTAAATCCCAAGCCTCTTAAGGAGGCATCTTGGGGGCCAGCTACTGGCAGGGTTGGAGAGAGTGCTACTGCCAAATGGAAAATGTGAGCTGGCAAGTGGACCTCAAATCTTAGATTTTGAACTTGGCAGATCTGAAAAGTCTTGGCATTCGGTTACAGATCCTGGAATGCGAAGCTTGCTAACGAGTTTTTCCCCTTAAGAGTATAAAAAGCACCTTTAATATGTATAAAGCAAACTTCCGCCTGCCTTTCTTATAAACAGCACTGGTGTGTTGTGCACAGTATGAAGTAGCCTTTAGAAATGTGTCCATTTTGCCTAGAAACCCTATCTTCATTTGTCTTGCTTTACGTCTCATGTGGGCCCCTGTGACTTTTTGACCCTCCAGTAAATTTTAGCATCGTTCAAGAAGGTCAAACAGTCAGGGAAAGCAAAATGGATTAAAAAAGAAAGACCTGTGGTGGATGGAGAATTATCATCATAAGCTTTATTAAATATTTTAAATGCTGCAGACTTTAATAGCAGCAAATTTTTAAAAGTTCAGCCTCTGCTTTTACTGGTATAAGGGGATACCGTTAATTTTCCATCTGACCTTTAATATCACCAATCAGAACAATTACCCAAACCTTTCTGAAAAGGTATATAAACTATTTAAATTATTTTAAATTTA
>NW_010241102.1:0-57127 GCF_000690775.1 Eurypyga helias
GAGGAAGCATGAGGCTTCTAGGCTTCTCTGACTTATGTGCACTTCCCAGACTGCTTATCTTTATTTATTTTTATATTTTGTATAATGTGTACCTAATGCTTGTCATTTTATTCTCATTGCCAACCGTTGCTTCTGTTTACGAGTTAAATACTCAAATAATGATGGAATTGTGGTGCATTTTTGAAGCCTTTGTTCAAGTACCTCAGGTTAAGAGGGTGAATGTTTTATTTGAGGAAATTAAACTTTGTACAAAACTGAAAATGATCCCTGTCATCTGTGAGATTTCTGCTCATTCAGTATGCTATGGCTTGTATAGTCACTGAAATTTGTCAGTATTTAAGTATTGGTACTGTGGTGTGTTTGTTCTTCAGTTGAATTTTTATAAACATTTATGTATCTATGAACACAGGCTTTGTATTAATCTGTTGGCAGCAAGCCAGTTGTATTTAATTTTTAAATTTTATTTATTGCTTTAATGATTTTCTAGATACCCCTATAAACATTTCTTGAAAATACTGTAGATTTGAATTAGAGAATCTTTTTTTTTAAATTATCTGAAGCAATATGCACTTTGCATTTCTATTTGCACAGATTTATCATGAGCAGCAAAAGAGTGCATGATCAAAGGCAAGACAATGGGTCAAAAGTGAAAGATAACAAATGTCAAAGTTTAGGTTTTGCTCATTATTTGTGTTTTGCTACTAAGGGCATGTGCACATATGAGCAAAATGCAGGAGGCATCAGCATTTGCTCTGCCAGATGAGAAGTAGAGAAATAAAGTACTTGAGATCGATGGTGCTCCATTCTAGGATGAGGTGGATCTTGCAAATAATGATACTAGAATTTTGCTAAAGTTTCTCCCATGATGTTTGCTTTAACCTTTGCTGCGAAGTTTCCCTGAATGTAAGAGCCACCTCACCTGTTAGCAGTGGCTGACAGGCACCGCGTGGTATGAAGTTTCACGTGGTGATCTATGAAAGACCTGTGTAAGTAAAAATGGGGAATGTTTGTCTTGGAAAAAGGGTACAAGGAGAACATGATTTAGCAAATGGGCGCTGTTGTTCTGAATGCAGGGTGAGAAACTTTAAGCAGAGACAGAATATTTTCCCCTTTGGGTTATGCCCAATTGCAACGGATGGTTCTGAATGAGCTTATGAACCTGCGTCGCTCGTTCAGCTGCAGCGCAAGGGCATGGTGGACAGCCAGGCATCGGTCACGTTGGGCGACGGCTCTAACTGTGTTTCTCTCTACAGACCCCGGTAGCTATGTACTTGGTTAGCAATTCTGCAGCCAGCTGAGCAACATATTTTAGTGTTTTTTATTGTAATTAACATTTCACACACTTCAGTACATTTAGTACCATGTTCCAGTTCTTTCTGCACACAAAATCATATTTTCTTATCTTTGTTATTAAACTGTCTAGCTTTAAGAGTCAAAGTCTGTGTTAAAGAGAAATGCGTAAAGGAGAAAGTAAATGGAAGAAAGTAAAAATTAAGCAAACCATTTCCAGTGCTATTACTAGATTTAAAAGAGAATATGACATTTTACAGATAGTTCCACAGACTAAAACCATGTTTGTCTGCATGTGAAAGGAATGGACAGTAGACTTCAGGCTCACAGCAGGTGTTTGTCACAGTTGCCTGTTGCCTTGCTGAGGATCTGACTGGAGTAGTATCTAACAGGAGCCCTGCACAGTGGTAGAGATTGTTTAAAAAGGAAAAAAGCGAGGGAAGTAAATTTCCTAACTTTCCCCAATGCATGGGCCAACTCTGCTTGGTAGGATAGATGCAATCTTCCTGCTTCAGGACGCTTTCTAAAAATGAAAGAAAATAAGGATGAATGTGAGATTTTCTTTCCAGAACACTACAATTTCCAAATGAATAAAGAGCTTTTTTTCCCCCTATCTCCTTGTTAATCTGCCTTTTTGAATATTTTATAGTCGGGAAGCTGTTCCAAAATACTTATTTGTTGGGTGTCACTATGCAGTATTAATACAATTAACCTTACAAGTCCTTTTCCCTTCCGTACTGTATTTCTTGGTAGTCTTTCAAGAATTATTTTACTACTATTTTCTGATGTTGATTAATTTTGGAACAGGTATTGCATACAGCAGGGGAGTTTATCTTCTGTGTAAAAGGCTATGGGCATCTTGGCTGAGGTTGCTGACACATTTGGCTACACACACTGACTTACCAGCTATTGTAAAGGACTACAGAATGTTGCAAAAATAACATGAGTTACTTAAGAAAATTACTGCTGTCCTTACAGTTGGAGTGATCCTTTCTCCAAAGGAAGAAAAAAAAATTGTAACAGAACTTGAAAATTGATATGGAGATAAAATAAGTGTCAAGGTTAAAATATTTTATGATTTTGGGGTATGAAATTGTTCTAAAGTTCTTTTAGAAACAAACAAAAAAACCCAACCACCAAACAACTCACAGTGAAACCCAAACAAACATAAAAACCCCAATGTGGCTAAGTTGAGTATCTTCATGGCAATATACATGTTAATGAAAGGTTTCAATTGGAAAAAACACTGGCTCAGTCTCACTTTTGAGTAGAACTTGGATGCATCTTTGTAATTCAGTACTCTGGTGTAACTTTGTGGAGGTATATTGATTTGTAAAACTGACAGTATTATGACTGGTAATACATAATATTTTTTCAGGTAATGTTTATGTATAAATAAGTATATCACAATACATTTTCACTGTCTAGTTGATAAATCACTCAGAGCCAATGCAGTCCAACAGTTTTATTCTAGTGAATTTACAAATACTGAGTTGCCCTGCATATAACCTGAGTTTATAATTTCTGAATAGTAACAAGGATCAGAGGGAGAAATATTATCTGTATTTCTATTTTTGCCGAGTCTTTTATGGTTTTTAATATAGTAGCATTTTATCTTTTATACTTTTGGCATTACTCTTGCATGCAATATACTTTTCTGGACTATTCTTATGCCTGGAGGTTGCTGTCAGGTAATGTTAGGAGATTTCTCAGCAGCTACAAAGTCAGTAAACAACATCAAGAGAAGTTTGAAAAGGAGATACTGAACTCCAAACCATGGGTTGTATGGCATTAGAAATTCAGAAAGAACTGATGAATTGCAGTTTCCGACAGATACTACTTCATGTTTTGCTGGCCATGAAGACCTAAATAAACAGCTCTATCCCATTTTCTGCTTCATCAGTGGAATGTAACTGTTCTGTTTCATAAACATGTGTGATTCCCCTGAAGAGGATGCTTGTATTTTGGTCACCAGTTTTTATTCATACAAATTTATCATTAGAATCCTGTCCATATTTTGTTGAATCTTGTTCTGGAAAATCCAAATTTATCAGCATCTCATGTGAGAGTAAGAAGTACTGGGAGTGGGGACAGTGCTCCCTGGTTTGTTAAAGTCAGGGAGCAGAGAGGGGGGGAATATGTAATGAACCCTGTTTGATCAGAGTCTGCAACAGCCAGCACATCATCTTGGTGCTGGCCAAGACCACAGATAAAATCCTGTGGTGGTCGTTAACAGGAGGGGTGGATACGATCCTGCAGCTGAGGGGTTTAATGACACAAGAATGAAGTCTGATGTCATGAAAGAAAATGCTTAGTGTCCTGTCTTGAGTAGGAGTATATACCTAATGGTAATAAATGTGTCCTGTTTGGGTGAGAAACAGCCCTAATAGAATTGCAGGTGAATGTCGTGCTTCTTCCGCCCGAGAAATCGTGACAACAGTAATTGAAACAACCAGATTTATGTTCAGCTGCTTATTGCTAGAGATCCTTTTGTTATCTTGAACCCACAGTTAATTTAGGTCACCCTTTACTCTAAGTAAAAGAGACCATGTATGCTTTCTCTCTTGACTGTATGTCAGTACCCAATGTCCAGAGAACACTGTTCACTTTGGTGCCAGTGTCCTGTATGAAGTTTCAGTTTATAATCTTTGATATGAAAACAATATGGCTTTTAAAATTATTTGTTAGTTTATGCTGTGCCTTTATTCATTTAGGTATTTATTTAGGGTATCCATCTATCTCCCTACTTCTAAGTATAGTACCAAGTCCTAAAAATTATTTGGTTTATGGAAGATCAGTGTGGATATGTAAGCGCAGCAAGAGTCTGGGTCTGTAGTATCTCTGCCCTCTGGTTTGAAGCACTCAAGCAGCGTCCTTCTGGAGCCCCGTTGAAATCGATGAAGGGCTATGTGTGCTGTAAACTCCAAGGCCTGTATGTAAGTATCTGTACAAGAAAAAGGGTCTTCCAAAACTTAGCTCAAAATTGAAAACAGAATACAAATAAACACATTAAGGTGTTTTGATTTTTTTTTTTTAATGTCGTAACACCAAACTGTGCAAGGAATGTTTTAACTCATTATTTACTCACGTAGCTCCTCAGAAATTAACATACTGTCAGTAGTAGTAAGTCTTACTTTTATCTGTTGCTTATCTCCTGAATACAGTCCACCACTGTCACTTGTTTTAGTAACATTTCAGAATGCATAATAATTTATAATTGAGAAATGGGACTCCTGTTGTCTCTTCCTCCAGGTTTAAGTAAGAATAATGTCTTTTCATAGCTCTTTGTATTAGGTACTTTAAAACATCTTTATGAAATGGAAAATGCCTCTGAGTGTGTTTTATGAAAGTTGAAAGCCCCAGAGTGATAATGGCAGGATATCACTGAAGTCGGTGTATTAAGTGCTAGTGGTAGCGTTTCAGGATGCAGAACATCTTGATAGTCAGTTATCTATGATTTGGTCTTCTCAGATGGTCTTGTTCCACTGTTCTCAGTGGTAAAATCGGCTCTGTTGTGTTAGAGAACTGGAGTGCTTTCTGTGAACAGGGAAAAATGTCTGAAAATGTAGAACACTTGTAAGAAAGAACCACCCATTCTAGAAGTACTAGAGGCCAATAAAGTTTTTTGGCCAAAAGTAGTTGCAAGTGCTTGCTAATGTAGCTGAACAAACACTATAACAGAGCTTCCTGACCAGTTATGGATAAATAAGGCCACCAGAGATTACTAAAGTTCTCTCTCTTACTCCATTTCGTGGGAGCTATTCTCGGGTTTTGGGAACTGGGATGATCCATGGGAAAAAAGGGGTTACAGTTAAGACAGCATCTGTAGAGAAATACTGCTAATGGCTTTGAAATATTTTTTCCCTCCTTTTTTCATTCCCTTCATGTGAAAGATGAGCACAGGATGGCTGTGGCACGTTAGGCCTTCTGAGCCCTGCGTCCTGCGTCTGGCAGTAACTCGCAGTACAACACTGCTCTTAGATTGGGCGGGGAGACCACTCAGGTCGCTCGAGATACATCCTTCCCTCCCTAGTTGGTCCAGTCACTTCCTAGACCTTAAATATGGTATGTATCTGTGCTTATTATGGTGTACTACAGTGTGTGTAGGTTTGAAGAAACTCAGGGAAGACAGACATTGCATCCAGCAGTGTGGGCTGGTTAGTGTAGGCTGGAGAAACCCTTCATGTGTTCCAGGGCAGAGACTGAAGTAAAAACAGGGTAAACACAATAAAAAGAAAAAAATTGGTTATTTCCCATCTTTCTGGTAGGGTCTTAAAGGATCCACTGTAAGTTCCTGCGTGGCATCTGTCATGTGGCTCTCCAGGGGAGATGAAACTGGAGAGGTTTGGGTGGCTCTGTACCTCCTGTGAGCCCGGCAGGTAGTATTTGCATCCACAGGAGAGGATTTTTGATTCTGTTGGATTAGGAAGTGCAGTTTATTGGTTAATTATACTCTGAAAAAAGTTGCAGTTTTGTACCATTTTTAGTGAATTTGGATTAAATTTAGCAAGTATTTTCCATAAAAGGAAAAATGGAGAAAAATTTGAAAAGCTGAAATTTCATTTGAAGATGTTTGCCATGAAATGATCATTTTGGTGTGTCTTGATGTTAAAATGGACTTTTTCCCCCAGGTTAATTGAAACTTCTCCTTTCTTCCTCCTTTTGGTCTCTGAACTAAAAAAAATGCACTATCAATGCAGCCAAAGTAGCTGCTTTTTTCAGTTAAGGAGCTTTATGAAACATGTCAATAAACATGCCTGAGGAAAAGCTTGGCTGTTCCAAAAATATAAGGCAGACTTTTCTAGTTAAGAAAAGCCATCCCAGCATATGGTGTGTTTCTTTTAAGATGTAAAATATTCATATACTGAGATGAACCTTCTGGAGGAACTTTGAGGCAACAGTTCCTGCTCTTAAAGCTTCTGCTTTTATTTGTTTCAGCAGAGATTTACTTTCTGAAAAATTTTCTTCTCAATTTCTAAAAGATGTTAATGTGCCCTGCCAAACTGTTGTTGACAATCTATTTCTTGTGGGATGCTGTTATATATAAATAGGGGGGGTTTATATATTTAATTTTTCAAGCCAGGAGAAACATTCGGATTTGCTTTCAGCATGCTTTCAGAATAACATTAATGTCTCTGGCATAGCAGTTGTTGTAGTCTTGTCATACAAGTGTTGTACGTATTATTTTACATGATTGTAGGTGTGAAATAGATTGGGTTTTATATATGATTGACATGTCAATCACATACAGGGCTACCTCGTCTCTGTTTTTTTAGTGCCTTGCTTGCTATAGCAGTAACCTGTGTTTGCTGGCACTATGCTAGTGTGACCTTCATGCAGACCAGCAAAAAACCCATCTTGTTTGCTCAGCATCCCAAAAGACAATTAGCAATGGTTGCCCGAGCAACGTAACATCCTTGTCAAATACCACAGGGATTGCTGTGATGCCAGTTGGACCTTTCCTTCAGCAGTGGCATGCGTCCACAAGTAAAACGGTAGCAAAGGAATGTTGTTGCTTCCCATTTGCTTTTTTATCTTTGCTTGGACTCTTTTCTGCTGAAGTGGTAGAAAATAAGCAAAGTCATGGAGTAAACAGAGGAGTAGAAAACAAAAAATTGAAAGCAACGTGAACAAGGAAAGGTATCCTGCGGGAGAGAGAAGTGGGGATGCTCTGCATTTTGGATGCAGAAACAAAACAATGGAAAAAATCAAATGGAAGAGAGTGTCAGTCTAGAAGAAGCATTTTAAACAGAGTAAAGCCATTAAGAAAAGGAAAAAGGGAGAAAACACGGGAAGTGTATAAAGGGGTAAAAACGGGAAACCTTTATTTTTAAGCATCTAGTAACTCTTATGTTAAAACTATATTTCTTCATGAGAGGTAGTTTTTGTCCTTACTGAAAAATCTGTATTTCAGGTGGGGTGTGTTTTGTTTTTTTTTTTTCTAAATTAAAATGAAATCTACAGACTTAGTGATGCTTTGATACTTGGGTTTGTTTCCCTAATACAAAACCTGCCAAAGATCCCTTCTTGGTGCAGGTGGCTTATTGGTCTTGTGTGGTTGAGGCACACTTGTATTTTGCAGCCAACAACACACAAGGGAGCAATATGGGTAGTATCACATCTGTCAGGCTTTTCTCTTCTCAGCTTGAACGAAGAGCTACCTATTTACAGCTAGGGTAGCTGCAGGGAGACCTTGGCACCTGTCCAGACAAAGGGCTCACACCTAGTGGTATGCTGTAGCTGCTTTCCTGCTGTTAACCCACCTAATCTTCCTTGTTTTATACACATCCAGTTTGTGAATTCTTGGATAGCTCATGTAGTGTTCAAAGTATTTGTTCTCATCTGTTCAGAGCATTTGAGCTTTATAATACATTCAGAGCAATTCAGAGGTTTAGATCTTGCCTGTTTTCTTTAGCCAGTAAAGAATTATAATACAGGGAAGGCTTTTGAAACAAAAGCTAGGCTGTTAGAACAACAGGAACAGACTAAATAGGAAATGACAAACATCATCTTCCAGTGTTTTTCCTGAGAGGGATGTATGTATTTGTTTGTTTGTTACCTCAGGTCTCATTAAGAGTCAGTTTATTCTGACACTTGGGTGCTAATTTCTTCAATTCTTACAGTAAGACATTCTTTGTTAGTCCAGAAGTGTTTGTGTTCTCCTTTAACTGCTTTTCTGCTATGTAATTTCATTATGGATGAGGTAATCTTTAAGGCTTTTTTTTTTTCTCTAGTAGCATGGTTTGATAGGCTCAACAAGATGTGTTCCATTGATGTGTGTCCTAATGTATTAAAATCCAATTTTCACTGGTCATCACAGCACTCTGCTGTCAGCTACTCTGTCATGTAGCTGCTACTGCCAACAGTCACAATTACTGCAGACGACTCATGCATGTGGAACTGGGTTTAGAAATCAGGGTGCACTGGCTTACAGGTTACAGAGCTCTAATGCTAGCTACAGCAAAACTCGTCTCCCTTCTCTGGACTGCTTAATAGCTGACATGAATTTATTTGATACTTTCATGGGGTCCACTTCTGTTCACACCCTATTTATATCACAATCTGACCAGCATCTCTTCATGTTATTGTGTGATGTTTTGACAGGAAAGTGATGTTCGGATTGTCTAGTCAGCTTCTTATACAAACATCACTTACCGAAGTAGAACATAATGAACCTGCTACCTGAAAGTACAGATACAGGTTGCCCTGTTCTGTCCCTCTAAATTCAGTCTTCATAGCATCCCACCTGAAAGGATCTGCCTTTTTCTTGTGGAGAATCAGCACTTGATTTAGTTCCCTTTTTTGCTAAAATGTTTATAAACTTGAAGCAAGTGCAGTAGCTGAGCATATAAAATCGTCACCCTGCTGTAGGAATCTGAGCACAATTCTTGTAAGAGCTTTGAGTATTTTGTTGGGAAGTTTTGTTTTATTTAAATTTCAAGTCTAAACCAAGTCTAAATACAGATTTAGGAGGTTAATTTTAGGATTCCCCTAGTTAAAAATTAAAATTGACTCATCTCTAAGATAAAACTAACTAAACCAAAAGGATGATATGCTTGGGTACACTGTCCACTGTCCTCAGCATAAAGCATCTCTGCTTATATAAATAGACGTATGTCTTTATTTTAAATGATAAAGATTAGTACACTTTTAAAGTGTAGTTGCAGATAAAATTATTTGTTTCATTGTATGAATGTTATGAATAATAAACAGAGACACCTAGCTTAATTTCTCTAACATTTAAGGAATAAATGGTACCAGAGCTTTTTTTTTCCTTTCTACCTTGGAATCAAAATCTCTTATGGTGTGTGTATATAAAGATGCATAGCTTTTTGTCAATTGATGAAAAAATATATATAAAAAAAGAAAAATGTTTATTTGCTCTTTAATACAAAATTGGTAACTTTGCGAAGTACAAAGTTATATATTTCATAGGTTGTTCAGTAAATTCTATCTGAGGTATCTAGAGTTTCTTGTATTTTAAACAATGCACTCGTGATAATACTTAAAGTACTTCTAATCATCATAATCTCCTTTAAAAAAAGAAAATGACCATTCTCTAATTGTAAATCTTCTTTGTTTCTTTTCCGTTCATTTACTTTACCTGCAGCCTGTGTAATCTTCTTTGTTTCTATTCTCCTGATCCCATATTTCCCAAGACATCTCTCTATATTATAATTTTTATTAGATTAAAATAAAATTCCTGAAACATTTTCTGTATGTCTGTTATTAATGTGATTGGGAAGGGACTCTCTGGGCTGGGACTCTCTGTTTTCTTGTATTCATATGTTGGAGTGCCTTGTCATAAGTACTTATGCAAGTCAAGTGGATTGGTGAGTCATTGTGATGTTAAAGTCAGATTACAGTCAAACCTCCCCCCAGCTGCGTTTTACTCAATTCTTCAGAGATACATCGTCACTGGTAATGAATCATATCTCTTGACTTCACTGATATATTCCTGCTATTTCTTAAACTTTGTTACTGTGGCAGATGTAGTACAGATGAAATGAGATGGAATATTTACTAGCAGTACATTAGAAGATGTTCAAGAAAGTTCCTCTTGCTGTCTCTCCATAAACCCTGGCAGTTTGTGCTAGAGGAAAAACTTGCTCTTGATCCTAGGTCTGGTAATCAGATTAACTCTGAAAGTGTGCAAGTTCTTGAGAAGCTCCTCATTGCCATTAGGATTATCAGTGCTTCCTGCTTGGTACAAGACCTGTATCCTCTGTAAATCTCTGATGGTTCAGGGTCTTTCCGGAAATGTGACTGTAGAGGAATAGGGCACTTCCTGGTGTGGGCAGACCACTGGCACCAACAGCGGAAGATGATCTGACTTAATTAAGAAAAATGAAACAAGAAACCCCATGTTGGTCAACATTCCTTCCAGCAACATCTTTTATCTTCCCATTTCTGCAGAACCGGACAAACTGAACACAGATCAAATTGTTCCAATAGTCCTGCTTGAAAATGTGTACTTTAGTATAAATATGTTAGCTTCAACTTGAGAACAGTGCTTCATTTCTCTGAATCTCTGAATTTAGAGCAGGCTGAAATCCAAGACTTGGTAAATCACACTGAGTACTGGTGACTAGGGTAAACCTGTGCTGCGTGTTAAGTGCATGCAACAAGGAAGGAAACCACAGGACTTTCAAAAAGCTTTTATTGCAATAGTAGTCCTGTTGACTGTGTCAGTTCCAAGGTAAAGAAAGGTCACAAATGATTTTACTATATGAACTCTTATTAAATGTGCTGTTGTTTGTGAGTTGGGTTTTTTTTTTACATAGTCTAAGAATTGTTGAAATGTTTTTCTTCACATTTTTGAGGCTGGAGGCAGGAAAGGTTGCAAAACCCACTGAGAGATGGGTTTGGTGAGGTGCTGGGAAGAGAGAGAAGAGGAAGGGCAGCCGGGAGACTTCTGAAATTCTGCTGATAACACTAAACTGTGATGGCCCGAGTGGTGATGCAGAAGTCATATGTACTGTGGCCAGTGGTGAATCTTGTACACATCATCTTTATTGGTCTAGGGTTGGGTTTCTTTGCTTAAACAGCAGACAGTTTTCCAAGACACACCGTGCTGTTAATCATTGTAGCATCAATTTATGGTACACTGGATTGAACAATAGGTTTTTTTATTTCAGCTCTTTGTATTTTCCAGGATAACTGCAATTAATAAACAAGGTTAGATTCAAATAGGAAGAAAGTAAAGAGATAGTTATATGCAATACAAAATCTAGTAAAAAATAAATGCTTTAAAGATTCAGCTATGGATTCTCACACCACTGCAGCTGATCTGATTTTTGAGATAATTTATTTTGGAGTATTAGTTTTACTGATGCTCTAATAAGATATTTGTACAGTATTAAAATCTTAGCATTTCAATTGGTATACTGCAGGCAAACTTGGTGTTGAAGATTTTAACTTCTTTATTTGAAAATGGAAATTCTTTGTTTCTTTTTGAATTCTGAATGACAAATGACTGAATAAGGCAACAAAGTTGATAAGCAGATGAGCACGGTATGAGCTTTAAAGGAACAGTAATTTGATTGACTATACTAGGAGAATACCATTTCTTATGAGATTTACAACATTCTGTTTTCCATTCTGTTAGATGAGTACTTGTGACTAAAATGGTTTCCTGAAGAACTAACAATACAGCAGTGGGCTCATAGTTCTGACATTTTTTCTTTTATAATTTTTGTGTGGCAAGTTTGAGGGTGCTCTTTAAGTGATTTGTATTTAGCCTTAGTCTGGAACTACTACACCCTTCTCTCTCATGTGGCTTCAAAGACTTGGTTTGTAGCATTGCAGGTATAAAGATGATGTATTTGGTCATTGTGTGCTCTGTTTGTCCTGGCTCTAACATTGGCTCTTCTGGTTCAAGCAAGGCAATGCGAGCAGCATCTGCAGCTTTGCAGCAGCTTTGCAGCACCGTCAATCTTCATAAGTGTGTCAGCTTCGTCCAATGAACAAGTGCTTAATGGCACTATTTTCTCTTTGGTGGGTTTGCTTTGTATGTGATACATTCCTTAGGAACCAATCTGTTTATTTTGTGTGATAGATCATAGTGAGAAGAGGATTTGTGTCTTTTCCGTGTATCTCTTAGGGTAAGAAATGGGACCCATTAAATGACAGTGTTGATATCTATGACCCTTTTTGGTGACAAATAGGTACATGTGTAATTGTAACTGGGTCTACTAATACATAGCTTTTTTTTTTTTTTTTTTAGTTTTTCAATGTGATTTTGTATACCAAGATATACTAGTTTTCTTTCTCTGAAGAATGCAAAGCATTCAGAATTCCTCTCAGCTTCTTTGTCTCGTGTGAAATATGCTACTTAGATTAATTATCCTAAAGTTCTATGATGACCGCTGTCATGCACAGAAATTATGTTTATAGAGTGATAGTCAGGTGCTGCTTTCAGGTTTTCAGGAAGTGCTGGCATTTCTGATGATGCTTGTTTTTTTCTGGGGAGCAGCCCCATTCCTTTAATTCCATGCATACAGCAAACTTTGGTTGTAGTTCAGAAAGGCAGTGTCCCAAAATGTGCATGGTGGGCTTTTTCCCTTTTTTCAGAGTTTTGTCAACATTTCGGTTTTAAAGCATTTATTAAATCATCTCAGTTAGGATGCAGTTTTTTCGTATTACAGAATTAAAGTCTTAAGTATGTTGTTGTGGTATGTTACAGCAAACATATTTCTGTAATAATTGGCTCTTGTGGCCTTTCAGCCCACCTGATGGGCAAATGGTCAGTCTAAAACATTCTTATTTCAGGATAAATAAGGTATTTCGAATGAGAATAGTTAGTGTCACTGTGACTAAAAACCCCAATTTTTCTCTGTGACTGTGGAGTTTAGGACACTGCAGAATATTCCGGGTCTCTGCAGTGTGGAGCGTAGGCAGTGAGTCATACACAATCTTCTGTCTTAACTGACTTCAGGAGGAGGATAATGCAAACTCGGCGTTCCTTAGCTCTCTGGCTTCTCTCCAGAGGCTTTCAGGCAAGACAGAATGGCAGTAGTCATAGTGGCCTTTGTGATGGGAAAGCTTTTATAGGTTGCATCGGTAACACCAGTGCCTTTTCGGATATGGTAGAATGCTAACTGGTGTTAGTGAAGAGTGAGATTTGGTTGCTGTGAGTCGGCTTTTAAAATGTGACCCAGTGGGCTCTGACTATTCCTGAGATTTGCATTACAGCTCCGGTATTTGAGATGCATGTGCCAGCTTATCTGGGTAGGGAATTACTAAGATTCTTTTTATAAATGAAATGATGAATCACGAGTTTGTTCTGATATGGAAGCACACTAAAACATACAAGTTTAGGAACTTTTATCCCACATTCCTCTAATTTCTGCCTTTTATTTCTCCTTTCTTTCCAAACACATGAATAAAAAAGTGTTGAAAAGGGCCTTTTTTTTTACTGGTTTAATGAAGTGCAATATACGATTGGTGTCTCTTTCTTTCTCCTGGATTCTTTGAAGTGTTAGCTTTCTGTTTATTTCACTTGGGATAGTGAGGTGGTGGTTGCCAGGCAAATATATAAAGCTGGTGGTAGGGGAAGAGGAAAGCAACAGAAATGTACCTTTTGCTCGGCTGCATAGACCATACAGAAGTGAAGTCCTTGTGGTCTTTTTGATGTAGAAATGGCAGACCAAAGTCTTGTTCCTTATCCTTTATTCCGTTCTAAGGCCTTACAGAAAAGACATCAGTGCCACTGCTGAGTTCTTTGTGTGCTAGAGTTACGTTTAACTTTCAGTGTTGACTCGGTCTTGCCAGTAGTCACAAGCCATTCACAAATCAGTGCTTTTTCCCTTTGAAAAGGGACCTACTGATGTGCCAGTTTGAGAAAACATGCAAACATTTTCTTAAAATGAACCAATATTAGACTTCTACATTGTATGCACGCTATTTGCTTTCACTTTGTATTTTAAAGTCAAGGGAAGTAGATGAATATTTGCTAGGTATACATAAAATAACATAAACTCGGAATGTTTTACTTAATGTTTCTCTCACTTGTGCTTTCTTACACAACTTGCCCATTTAGAGGATAGGCTGGGTTAATAATTTTATTTGGCTGAATCGAATTTCAATGACAATTCAAAAGTAGTTTATAATGCATCCTTCTATTACTATCTTCTGTGCTGAATCATCATGAATTTGCTGTCTTAATCATACGTTATCAGTTACTGGGTAATCCTTTTATTATCTGGATTTTTGTCTTCTGTCAAGCTGAAGGCTTCATTACCTCACCTTAGAAGGATAATTAAAAAAAAAAAAATCATTCTAAGGAGCAGAACCCTATTAATTCTAGGAGATTTTATTTCTTTTTGCTGCTGCTTTATGTTTTAATTGCTCCCCCCTCGATGTGGGAAGGAGCCAGCTGTGTTAGAAGTAGCATCTCAAGAACATGATCTGTCATGTCAGCACTTTATCATTCAGTTTTGCTATGCTGAGGCTGTAAAGGAGTCCTCCACACAGTGTTGATCCTATAGGTATTGCTGGCTTTCATTGTAAATTACCTTTCCTCAAGTGTTTACCATCCTTGATGGGTCTGGATTCAGATTTCTGTGTATGTTGGCGAGTTCTCTGACGCAAAATATTTATAACCACTGAAAACTTCCCTCAGATTCCTTTTTGTACAGCAGTTCATTACCATACATGTGTTTGTGTAGAGTTGCTGCAGCTCTCTATGGCTGTGCCCTTTCTTTGTACTTTAGGTTCTCTGTAAATCTAATGGATGTGATTAAAGAACTTGACACCATTAGCAGGTAAAGTGAATATTGCTGTGGTCTCCATGACTCCTTAGCCTTTGATATTTTTTGGCATGTGGATTAATACAGTGTGTGGCAAATACTGTGGTATTGGCACTTGTCTACCACAGGTTCCTAAGGGCAACCACTGTAGGCTGAAATAGCTTGTTTAAACAAATAACCACAACATAATTACTTTGTTAATTAATATAAAAGCTCTTTAGTTTTCTATAGCTTCCTTTCTGTATTCATTATGATGAGTTAGAAATAATCATTGTAAATAATGAAACAGGATTTTTATTTAAACCTCTGTGTGAAAACATGGTCTGGGAAGGCAGGCTTGTCCTCTTTATAAAAATGGGTTTAGGAGCCTGTTCCACTGGAGGCTGGGGCAGAACTTGGCTTAATGCCTTGTGCCAAGAACAGCATTTCAAACAGGGCAGTGTTTTATTGTGGAGTGTGAGAAAAAGCATTTTTTTACAGGTCATGTTGACAAACACAATCTGTTAATGGTTTGTTAGTGAAAGAATGACACCTAAAAAGCAGACAAAAATAGTTCTATGAATACCTTTTTAGGCCATGGCGGAGGGGGCAGAACTTGGCTTAATGCCTTGTGCCAAGAACAGCATTTCAAACAGGGCAGTGTTTTATTGTGGAGTGTGAGAAAAAGCATTTTTTTACAGGTCATGTTGACAAACACAATCTGTTAATGGTTTGTTAGTGAAAGAATGACACCTAAAAAGCAGACAAAAATAGTTCTATGAATACCTTTTTAGGCCATGGCGGAGCGCAATACCCAGCTGTGAATTCCCAGAAACTGATTTAAGTATTTTTCACTTCAGTGTTGACTTGTGGAGATTGCTCTGACGTACCCTCTGGTTTATGTTCCCTGTGCTGCAGCAGGCACACTATATTTAGGAATGGTCAATTTTCACCATCATCTCTAATGTGTGGTATATAGTGTGTCAGGGAAATACCCATCTGAAATGTGTCACAATTATGCAAAAAAAAAAGACAGATTTAATGGATCTATTTATAGTTTATATTCCAGATGTGTCCTCCTTGCTCCCCCAAAGTAAAACACATTGGGACAGTGCTTATGAAAATTCGTAGATGCCAGTTTTGAAGTAGAAGGTTCTTACAGTGGCTTTGCCACTCAAGAATGAATAATCCCCGAGATGTTTGGAGTCATCAATCATTTTTATTTTTGGAACATACTAGTTGCACCTTTAGTTACTGAAACCTCAAGAGCCTGTTGAGGGCTGTGATATATTTTAATATAACCCTTGTAATATAAGTAATAACTCCTGTAGCACAACATATATGTATGTTGGTCCAGTTGTCATATGTGTGTCCTTTCCGTGGAGACTAGATAGGTAGTGGCGAGGAAATGAAAGAGCTGCAGACTGGGACGTACTCCAGAAAGCAAGGGTTGGATGGGGAGTGCAATGCTCTTGCACTGTCAGCTGTGAAACTTTATGGTATGATTGAGGCAGAGGTACCTGAGAAAAAGCAAGCAGAGGAAACTGGAGGGAGAATACAAAAATTGTTGTGTTTTGTTGGTAATGAGGCATTTTTTAAAGAGGGGAGACTTTTAAATGGTAGATATGTGTAATGTAGAGCCTCTCTGTTTACTTGCTAGATAGTGAGATCTTGTTTGGGCTTGTTAGATAGTGAGATCTTGTTTGGGCAGTGGAAGCACACATACCAATGATGTAACTGGTCATTTTGAAACCAGATGTTTATCAGCACCGGATAAACACATGGGAGGGCATTCTTTTCTTGACTATTTTCAGCAATTGCTGTAGAGTCATAGGAATTTTTTTTTTCTGTCTCTATTTACACAAATTGAAAATGTTTCACATTGTTGCTAGGAATTTGTGGACTTGAGTGCAAAGCCGCTGCCTTATATGGTCCTGTTAACACTTTCTGATTGTAAAAGCTTCTGATGGATTGCTGCAAACTTGAGAAAACTGTTACAGCCATATTCTATTACATTTTCTTTTTTTAGGACAAAATGCAGCAAGCTGCTGTACTCTGTGCTGAGTACCTGACACTTTTATAGCCACACTTTTGGGTACCATTGTACAAACTTTACTGTATATACAGTGCAGCAAGCATTTCATTCAGATGATTTGAGACAGTAGGTGAATGCTAATTCAATGATTTCATTTGATGCTTTTCCAAGTACTTTAAACTTTATATAATACTTCTCAATGTATCTTTTCATTACAATGTCATCACAAAAAAACCCAACCGTTCTCTTTAAAGTGCCCTGAATCTCAGGAATTACAAGGAAAGTTAAAACACTGCAAAGTCATACTGACTTCATTGCATCTGCAGATAAAGCTTGGTTTGTCGTTGCTCTCTATTCTTAATGCAAAGGTGTAATTTATCGTTATTTGTTGTTTACTAAATTTATATTGGACAGTTTTGCATTCCTGTTTTTGAAATAAAGGTGATGTATCTCTTAGTTTGCTTTGGATTTGAAATTTAGTTTTCATAAATCATTTATTGAGCTATATTTTAAAAATAGGTTCCTCTGAATTACATTTTGGAAGTGAATTTACTTTTATTTACATGGCATTTTTGTGGACCATTAATACAGAAAAGCTGTGTTGCTAATCTGACTCCTCAGTGTTGACAAAGTGTAACCAATGAGAGTAAAAAATTCCAAGTACCTCTCAGAATTATTAGCCTGATCAGACAGACGAATACTTCATATGAACCCTCATTCTAACTTGTCTGATGCTGTGCCAAAAACATGGAGACTTTCTAGTTGGAGTGAACTGTAAGAGACTTGGAACAGCTCCCTGTTTGGTTGTTTGTCCTACTCATGCCTAAATGGAAAACAGTCTGCATTTTGGTTAGATTTAATTGAGTTACAAGTACATAAGAATCATTTTGCTGTTTGAATTTCTAATTCGAGTATGATAAAATGGTTTAGTAATGAACAGATTGGTAGAAAATTGTTTTATGGGCCATATATAGCAAAAGGACATATGAGGATTTACACACAGAGGTGAAACAATATCAACATTTGCACCATACCTGGGACCGATGGTATCAGCCAAGACATGATATTATTTTTCTTTTATTCTGTTCAGGGTACTGTGGTTGGTTGAGGAAAAAACTTTCACTGCAATGCTTGTTTTCTTGGGTAGTCTTCAGTCTTTAGTTACTGTACAGAGGAGGAGACTCTAAGTCAATAATTAATCAGTCAAACAACTGAAGAGTAGTAAATAAATATTTCAACTTTTAACTTTAATGAAATATTCAAAGATTTCTTTATTTTTAGTGCCTTTTTTTCTTTTCTGTAAGGTGTGTATATGAAAATGTTATTATCAGAAATTAGTCATAATCCTGGTTCTGACAATTTCTATAATTTATAATACATAACGAGCTTTCCACAGCTATTCCCAATTTTTTCATAGAGATTATAGTACTTCCATCGTAACAGTCCAAAAAAGCAGCCTTTTGAGTAGCTGCAGTAGCACAAGGCAGGAACAATTCCAACTTTGTTTTTATTTTCTTTTTCAAGCTTTTTTCTGCACCGTTGATCTTTCCACGAGCTGACATGGTAACAGATTTTAGGTCTGCACCATGGTTTAGTTACTCTTGGTCAATCTTGTGTTACCTTATGTGCATGAAAGATTACATTTTCTGAGTTAGTAGAAAACCCATGTAGTTCAGTGGTATATTGTGTGGCTTTGTTTAGACATCCCCCATGCATATGATGTAACATTAACTGTCTTCTAAAACAGGAAACACAGAAGAGGGTGAACAGTCAAAGCTTTCTGTTACTTCATTGATGTTCGTAAGCGTCAGAGGGCAAGATGTTATTTTAGATGACGTGAGGTTTTTGGTTACTTGAGTTCAGACGGAACTAAATTCATCCTTTATTGGTGTTACTTTTAGTTAAATGTATTGGAGAAAGAAATCTTACATTTCCCTTATGAATTAAGCAAGGTCACTTTTCATGAAAAGCCATCACTTGATGCTTGTGACTGCTGATTCATTCTGTCCAGCTGACCGGCGTGGAAATGGTCAAGGCTGTAGAAGAGCCCTCTTTCAGCTGTATTTGTTAACTTCATCAGTTTTTCGCACTAGAGTAGCAATTCTATCGACTACTAGATTTTGCATCCACCTCGTACTATGTGCTGTCACCGTAGCTGAGTCACTGCCTTTGGCCAGCACAGGCCAGATGCTGGATTTGCCTTTTGGCTGTTCTTTTCAGTTGCTTTGTTTGCTGTTTGCTTTGACGTTAATGCATATCAGACAACAAAATGCTTGAGTGTTGCGTTCACAATTGAACCTCATGTTTGGTGGCTCATTTTTAGGTAGCAGCTGACCAACTGGCGGCGCTTGTGCTTGCTCAGGAAAGGAAGGAAACATTTTTTTTTTCCCCATTAATATCCATTCACCTTCTCTCTCATCTTACCTTAAAAGAAACCTCAGTTTTTCACCTTCCAGGTTCTGTGATTGTATGTAACATCTTGCTGTAGGTTTTCTGTTTAGTCTGCCTGACTGTTACTCTGAGAAGCTCTCCAAAAGGCACCTCTATAATGATGTCTACATCTACAAATGTAAAATGTGAAACTGTGGCATTTAGATAGAAGAGCAATATATAACTTTGTGTTACCTAGTTAAAAAAAGTTTTAAATTCAACATAAATAATTGGAGGGCTTATGAAATGGTTAGAATGTTGTTAGAATGAATAATATAGAAGTACTTTGTAAATATAACATGATTTGGAAAGTTCAAAAAACTGAACTAAATAAAGAAATTAGATTTCCTGTATGATTAAAATATTTCCTTAAAAAATATTTTTTTAGTTGCTAAACAAAAATTTCAAAAATTTGCAACTGAATATGAGATACTGTATGTGGGGTGTTTTTAATTAAAAATGTGTACTAAATTTTGATAAATATATGAGATTACACATATTTATTGAAAACATTAGGTAACGGTCATTTGCTGATAATCTTAGCAAATTAGATACAAACCTACACATGATGTGTCAAAAAAAAAAAAATTTCTTATTGGTGAAACAGAAGAATTATTCTGTGTCTTTTTGAAGTGATATTGAAATAAGGCTGTTTGGATTTTTCTCTTGAAATCAGTTTGGGAATTTTGCACTTGGGCACAAAAGAAAATGTATTAGTTCCTAGTAAATAATCTGCTAAAGCACAATGGCAAGCAGTGTTGTTTGTAATTGGCAACCACTTGCCATTTAGGGGTTGAATGGAACTGTTATTTCAGTTCTTTAATAATAACTTTGTGAGAATTGATTGCAACTAGCAAACTGCATCTGCTGTGACTGACTTGACTCTATGCTAAAATTAAACAACTTCTCAAAATGCTTTTTTACGTGCTTTTCAGAAATACAGCTAAAACCCACTGTGTAAGTGCTGATGATGTTGCTGGCATCGCTTTAAGCCTCTCATTATAAATTGTTTTGCAAAGAAAATTACTAATAGTTTGTGATAAAATCATAGTGTATCATGGGTTTAGTAGTGTTGAAATAAGACATCTTTTGCTTGTTATGCCATTCAAGTTTTGGTTCAATCAAGCTGAAGAAAAGCTTTCTTCTGTCTCAGCCGTAGAAAGACAAAGGCTGGGGCATAGACCTGTGTATTACAGAGTGGCAGGGGGCACATGGGGTCTTTTAATTCCAATTGTAGGTTCTCTTAATTTGTTTGATTTTTTTCTTATAACTGCAATCTGCAGCCATGGCCTCTCCCATGACAGGTGGGGGTTTTTGCATACACAGAATATGTTTGAAATTGTTTCTAAAGAATGTATTGCTGTGAGCTGACCTTCCAGGCTGTGCTTTGTAACATGAAGAAATGGGGCAGGTATAGATCTTGGGTTAGAAAAGGAAAGATCAGTTCAAAGGATGATGATTGTGTGCAATTTTTGAGAGGAGCATGAACAAAGAAAGAGGAAAAGGGACCTGGCATGGTCATGAAATATAAAGGAGTAATTGGGTCTGTGGTTACAGGAGGTAGTGTGTACTTCGTGGTTGCAGGATGAGGGAGAGGGAGAATGAAAAATACTGGGGGGGGTGGGTTGTTGAGAGGTTGAGCTTTGACGGGGATGGGTCTGCAGGACACAGAGTACGTGTGGAATCTGGGGGGATGCAAGATCCCTTACAGAGGGGAAAAATGAATTTGTAGTAAAAAGTTATAATGTTAGTAGTACATAGTGGTATGTTAGGGACTTGTGTTTCTGCTGCTGTGTTATTCCAGCAAATCTTCTGTGCTGGTTGTCACAGGTTATTCGAATGGCACTTGGGAGACGGAGACATTGCGAAGCATCAAATAGCTTGCAAGCATCTAGCGAGGTTGGCGGGTGTGAATGTCGATCAGTAGCACAGAATACCCCTCCTTTCCGGCCTGTGTAAAATTAACCCATTTTTCTGTTGATTGAGCTCGGTACACCCTATTTCTGGATCACATACCTCCATCTGGGTTTCTCAGTCTCACTCTTAACTGCTGTTATACACAGTCTGGTTTATCGTGTGTCAAGCAGAAGAAAACTAATTTTACGTCTTGCAAGTGGTGCTAATTCAGCTGGTCATGCAGTAATGACCATCATTCACTGAAGTGTTAAAAGGCAAGTTGTGTTTAAAGAGAGTTGAAACAGGATTCTCAGCTGGGCACTACTCACCTTGGTGCTTTCTGTAAGACACCAAAAGGTACTAAATGTTAGTGTCCTGTCCCTAATTAGGGGGAAGTGTAAACAGAATTTTTTGTATATTATGTTCAAAGAAAATAGCAGTGTTAGATGTTAGAAAGGAAGGGTGGCTGTTTCCCAGCACACAAAGAAATATCGGAGAGAACTCGCCAGCTGGCATGTTTACTGTGTTGCTAAGTTATGGATGTACAAATGTTAACTGTGCCCAAAGACTTTTGTACTTTTTTTTTTTTTTGGTGTGTTCTTATAGTTCAATCGTTAATTCATCCCTCAGACTTTTGTTATTATTTGTGGAGCCTGCACAGCCTTGCAAATAGCGTTTCTTCATGAAGCAGATAGCTTACACTGATTTTGCATAAATCTGATGAAAGAATGGTTATTATGAGTATACAAGTGATGGGCTGTTGTGAAGTTCACCTGTGACTGGAAAAATTGCTCAATCATACCTCTAACCCGTATACTCTTGAAGCACATAACGTCTGCTACTGTGTGTGATGTGGCTAAGCAGCATCCCGAAGTCTAGAAGCATATGAACAAGTTCACTGCTGTTGGAACTAGGGAAGTTACTTTACCATTGTGCTCAAGCAACGTCTGAATTAACTAAATACAGACCTTTCTGCATGCCTGACTATAAAATGCTTGTCCATTCTTTAATTATGCAAATTCTTCTGTAATCTTTATCAAAATTTCTGAAATATTTTAAAAGGCTGCGAAAACTGACAGTAGATGTCTAAAGTCTTGTATCAATACTAAATATGGTGTATTTGTGCACTGGCAAATTTTGCATTTGAAGAAAGCTCTTCCATGTAGTAGGCAAAGGTTTAACGAGGGTCCTCGGTAAGGTTTGAAGTTAGACATACTTAAAGGAGGAATGGCATGCACATTCTTAAAAATACAGGGAAATTAATGTTTGCAAGAACTTATTAGGATTTGTGGTCAATTCCCACCACCTGGCACTTGTATTGGTGTTGAATGAATTGCTAAATTATATGGTTTATTTCAAACGGGAACTAAGCTAGAAAATTCCCTCAGTTCTTTTATGTTAGATGGTCATTATGGTCTCTACTGGTTTTATAATATGCTTATGTATAAAAATCAATACATATTAGCAGTAGTTTTCTGTCTGTAATATGTTTTGACAATCAATGAATGATGGAGAACCTACAGCTTTTCAATGATGAGAATCTTCTAGGACTGCTCAGGTATTTTTTATGTGTAAGGTGCCTGAGGGCATTTCTTTTCTTGTATTACATCATGCTTCATGCACAGGTAGATGGAATTGTGTGTAGTGCAATTTCAGCTGAAATTATTAGTAGTGTTGGAAGTAGAGTGTTCCTTCTATGGCAAATGAATGTTACTGTTGAGTGTTTTCACATTGTGTTTTTTGTCAGTGTAGGAGGAACTAAGCGTATCTAGCTAGGGATGTGTGCAAGACAGTGTTTAGTGTGATGATAGGAAATAGTATGCGTTTCCTTCATGGAAGAGAATCAAGAGGTAACCAGCTGTGCATTAAGTGAAAAGGGCTTTTTTTAGTTGTAATGTGGTGTGGGTTATTTTTTTTTTTTTTCCCATTGATTTGCTCTGTCAGGAAACTACTTTTAAGCAACTCACCCATTCTTGTGCTCAGTTTAAGTTCAGTCAGCATATCAGACTTTGGAAGAGCTTCAAAAGCGATGATTCCATCTCATGGACTTTTCAGCCATGCCTGTGATTTCCAATGTTTTTGTAAAGTGCTTGAGTCATTTTTGGTACTTCCTTGACATGAACAATAATCATCTACTTCTCTTTTCTGTCTTTCTAATGAAACCATCACTTAGTGAGCTGCAAAGAAATTCAGGTAGGAATGAGATAAAAAAAATGACTTTATGATGTGTTCCTGCTCTTCCATGGAAACTTATGTTTTAAACGTATGTGTCAGGAAGATTTCTTTAAAGCAGTAACAGAAACAAATATTAGCAGTGACCAGAATATATATTTCTCTAGACATGAGGAACACTTGACATTGTTCCATACAAAGGATGAGGCTTAATAAGTACCTAGTGACATACAAGGATAAAATTGGAGAACCTAAAGTGGAGAGATTACTGGATGCATCACAGATCAGGATTAAGAAAAAAAGAGGTTTTATAGTTTATCTTTCTTTGTCTGGGTTGAGTCTTTTTATTGTGGTTGGTTGGTGTCAGCTGTGGGAAGGCAGAAAAAGAGATTGCATTGTGATGTAACCTGAACTCTCACAATGGAATTGTGACATTGGACTGCCCTGAATGAATTCCTGCTTCCAAATCAGCAGTGATGGCTGAGCTTTGGAATATATTAAAAAAAAAAAAAAAATCCAGGATTAATCTGAAAATGTCTTCTCATACCCCTACAAATACTCATTGTAATCCTCAGTATTATTGCCTTCACCATTATAAATCCATGCCTTATTTCTAGTCTGCATATATTTGTATTTTCTTTTCGTCCTGTTAGATTTTGTTACACATTTGAGAAGAATTCTAATAATAAATTCCTTTTCCCACATGGAGTGGCCTATAGATTGTCATCCAGTGACCCTTCAGTCTTCTCTCTGACAAACTAAATAGATTGACCTCGATAAATCTTTTATTACTAGTGATGTTTTTCAATCATGTCATTCTGCTCATGGTTTCCTCTTGAATCCATTTGTGAATGTCTTTGAAATGTTGGCAGCAGAACTGGATACAGTGATTTAGTAGCAGCCACAGAGGTAATACACCCTCACTATTCCTTCTTGCTATTTCCCAGATTATATATAAACCATTAACTTTATTACCCTGTGCAGCTGTGATCCACCGTGACAGTGTTTGTCAAGATAATTGCTTCCAAGAATAAAACTGTATTCTATTTTTTGTTCCTGGATGTGGCCATCCACTTAGAACCCCAAAAAATAGGTTCAATGGAAGCTTTGACTAACCTGCCAGTTTTGTGCCTCCCCTCTCCATTCTCCATACCCTGAGCAAACTCCATCAACTGTAGTCTTGCGTTTACTCCCATAAATACACTGCATTTATACTGAGACAGCAGTGAGTTTTTGTGGCATCCTCCCTACAGGCATTTGGTGATGTGCTATTCCAAACTCAAGACTGATAGAATAGGCAGTTCTTAATTTGCTCTGAATCAAAATTTTACTAGGTTTGAAACATACAGCGAAAATGTAATGTTTGTGAGGTAATGGAAGTAATGGAAATAGAACATGCAGAGAAACAAGAGATAAAGGAAGAGCCGTACAAATGCAGCCAGACATGGATTTCAAGCACCTTTTAGGCTCCTGCAATTTGGAAGATCAGTACCATTTTTTGGAAAACATTTTGTAGCCATTTTATAAGGGAAACTGGGTTCTCTAGATCACTGTCCAGTTGATACTCTAATTAAAAAGAAATTTAAGAGTCTTTAGGCTTCTAAACTTGTTTTACTTTCTCCAAGTTGCCCAGGTGGTAAATAAAATTACTAAAATAAGGAAAAAAGAAGTTTCTTATTTTTTAAAGAGCTTGTTGAAAATTGTGAGGGTTTTTTTCATGAAAAAATAGGATACATGAATTTTTTTTTATTTCTTTAAAGCATTTCCTGAGTTTTGGTTAAAATTTTCAATCTCTCTATGTCTTTTCTCAAGATCTGAAAAAAAGTTGATAGAAACTAAAATCCCCCCAGTAATGTTTTCAGTTTAAAGAAGGGGGTGGAGGGGTGGAATGGTATGTGTTATATCTTTTTTTTAAAGGTGTTGTAGACTTATGTTAGTCTAGAAAGGATGATAATGTCTACCAGTTACTTTTTCTGGTTAAATGTTTAACTGTTATATATTGCATATTTGTATTTATATATTTGTAGATATGTATACATGCTTAACTCTCTACTCACAGGAATCTGTTACAGATGCATGCAATACAGGTCAATATTCTGCCTCTGTAGTGTGCAAAAAATTTCCATGCCATGCAAATCAATAGTATTCTATTACTGTGATAGCCTGAGGAACACGGAGCAACAAAGACTTTCCCAATGAAAGTCCTAGGGTCATTTCAGCTATTGAGGCAATCCTCAGAGAACACAAATGAGTTGAGGGCTTATTGTGAAATTACCATCTAAACTGTAGGTTTGGACCTACTGGAATTCCACTAATTACTGTATATGCTTTGGGGCTTCTCGAAGGGTAGAAAACTGCTTAATTCTGTAGGCAAGCAGAAAATAGGAAAGGCACATATACTGACCTCTTCTTGTCTGAATTTGTTTATCTGGTTTTTGACCTCATCCATCTATTTGATGAAGTCTTTCATAATTGTGTATTTTAGACATATATGCCCACACAAGTAATTTAAAAAATATTTTTACTTTTTATATTATTGAGACATATTTGGACTGGCCACTCAAAAAAACCCCAGGGTACCTCGGTGTTAAAGAAATCATAGTGGGTGTAAAGTGTTGGGGGCACTACGTTCTGTTATGGATGACATGGAAGAAAAAGTGTCTTGGTGATGTTTCTTGATACTGCAATCTCCTGTGGAATATGCTGCTTAAGATGTAGAGGCTATGTACGGAAGTAGACATTTGTAAAAGAAAAAACCCATAAGATTCTGTCTGTGTCCCATCCCCGCACTCCCCACCCCACCCCCCCCCCAAAAAAAAACCAAACCCCAAAACAACCAAACCACCACTTAACCCAAACACCAAAGCAAAGCCTAAGGACTTTAAAACCCACTGCATTTAATAAACTTAGTCACTATTTTGGGAAACACCATATTAATTAATTAATTTTAATTTCTTTCATTATCCTTCCAACAAATGCTTGTTGTGGGAGGCTGTCAAACATAGGGCTGTAAAACATGACTGCTATGAAATATGTGGGTTTTTTCCATTACTTTTGCTGCATTATTGACTATCAGTCAAGGAGAAGTGGTAGCCTGATTAAGAATAGTGATAGAGGTTTAGACTTTGCTCTTAGTGCTGTAAACATTGTGTCTTAGCCAATTAGTTGTCTAATCTTGAAAGAGTTTACAGGAAATTGCAAGTGTAAAATGGGTAAGTACTGCTTTTGTCTATCATCATATGAAATAAGACACAAAATAACAAGGCTTTGTTTTTTTTATCATTTGAATTTAGTGGTTACCTTGCTACAAGTTACATCTGGTTATATATTTTGCTAAATTAGTAAACAAAGTAATTGATGAGGTGAAGGAACCAAGAGTCCACATCTAACCACATAGCCTTGTAAAGCAAACAGGAGATCACTGCTGCACTTGGTCAATGCAATCTATAATTTCCAGGATCACCGAGTCATTTAGGTTGGAAAAGACCTTCAACATCATTGGGTCCAACTGTAACCCCAACACTACCAATCTACCACTAAACCATGTCCCTAAGTGCCACATCAACACATCTTTTAAATACCTCCAGGGATGGTGACTCAATCACTTCCTTGGGCAGCCTGTTCGAAGGCCTGATAACCCTTTCAGCAAAGAAATTTTTCCTAATATCCAGTCTAAACCTCCCCTAGCACAACCTGAGACCATTTCTTCTCATCCTATCACTTGTCACTTGGGAAAAGTGTTTGACACCCACCTTGCTACAACCTCCTTGCAGTTTCAGGTAGAGAAAAAAAAAAATGTGTAGTTGTGACACTTAGGGACATGGTTTAGTAGTGGACTTGGCAGTGTCAGGTTAATGGTTGGACTTGATGATCTTAAAGGTCTTTTCCAAACAAAATGATTCTATAATCATGGAAATTGAAACTTGGGCTGGCTGAGTGCAGCAGTTTGGTCTGTATCAGAGCTCCTCTCCAGGGGTAATTCTGGACTTCACTCACTTCCTACCTACAGCCAGGTTCTGGATCCTTCTAGGTATGTCACAGAGTGATTTATGGCAGTATTTAGGCACTGTATATGTTGTCTATAGCGTCTGGTTGAGAGTTTGTATGTGCCAATGTTGTTATGTATGCCTGCAATTAGACATGTACATTTATTATCCAAACCTTGATTATGCAGCTTTTAAAATACCTGAAAGGGGCAATGGTAACAGTTATATGAATGCTATTATCTTCTACCGTAAAAACCATTTCGTGCTAGTAAGATTTCCCAGTTTCCTGTAGCACCTCATTTATTTCTAACCATAAATACTGGACCTGAAAATCATCAGTGCTCCCCTTACATCAACAGTGTTGCAGAGCACAACAGAAAACCTCCTCCCTCTCAAATGAAAAACAGCCCCGTATTGGTAGATCAGCGTGAAGAAGCTTTGCTTGAAATAATGCCAGTGACAGTTGCATATTTTTGGCTCATTTATGTCTACAAATTCAGTTCTGCACCCTAAATGGTCTTCTCAAATTACTCCAATAGTGCACAAGATACTAAACAGTCTATAAATCATTCTGGGCATTCTTGCAGAAAAGACTCAATCAGGGTGAGAAACAACATAACATTTGTCACAGAAGTCTGTTATTTGAATCCAGACTCCAAATGGAGTTACCCATTGAGAGCTTCGATTTGTCTGCTCTATGACAACAAGTTTATTTATAACTCTAGATTTACGTGTCATATATTCACATGTCTTCGTCACTTCTTCTAATAGCTTTTTTACAGACCACACTGCAGCTGGTGCAGTTGTCCAGGCTCAGTGAAACATCCTCAGATTTTGGGAGAGGACAGAGTTTCCCTAACCAGTGTCAATGGACTTGCTGGATGGTGGCAGGTTGTAAAACAAGATAGATGCAATATCCATACCTCTGATATTTTGAATATTTATTTTCACAGGCTGCTTCTTTCCTCTGTGTTGCCCATTTATTTTGTGCTGTTTATACAGCTTGTGTTTCCCAAGACTTTGCTGAGTTTACTCCCTGGTATATTGTCTCATTTAATTCCCTTGTGTATGTTTCTGACTCGGACCTTTTAAAACTACTAATGTTTTCTTTTCCCCAATAAAAATAACCTTTCTCTATTCCATTCCTCCCACCCCATTTTTCTTTCTTGAAAAAAAATTGAAAGAGAATGTACTGAAGAACCAGTGAATAATTTTTTATGATTACTAAATTACAAATTACATTTTAAATCCAAAATAGTTGAGATGCCAATGAAAAGAAGTTGAAGACACAACTCCCAACTGTGGGCGACTGATACTTGTGATGACCAAAATCTTTCTGCAGTGTCTGGTTTTCACATTCCAGGAAGCCTGTCTCTTCACTCTCTGGAAGCAATAAATGTATTTCCTGCTTTGGGAACTCATGGCAAAGCAGCTTTGAGGCAAGCCAACACACTGACAGATTTGATGGGCTGAATCAACCCATGGTCCTAAAAGGACAGGTGGTTTTGAGCAGTTCATGAGGGATGTAGTTGATGTGTTGCAAAACGCAGCCTACAGATCAAGGATATTTGGATAAGCAGCAATTAATAACCTATGGCCAATACTGCTACCGTAGCTTATGCCAGATAATTCTTTTTGATTCGTTCTGTTGAAATCAATTAATATACTTTCAGCTTGAAGACCTATTTGCTGTGAAGTAAGGGGATGATAAAATTGGCCTCATAAAATGAGTCACGTGTTTTGGTCTTTGTCAGGAAATAGTATCAGAACAAATGCACAATTGCTAGGAGGACACTCCCCACCCACCCAAAACCCAACATCATAGTTTTTGAATGTGTTCTTAGATTTTCTATTATTTTCCAGAAATATCCTTCCATGGTATATGGCTTGCTTCTGTTCCCACTGAAGTCAATAGCAAAATTGCCAGTGACTGATGGAAAACACCTATGAAAAATGTCTCAAAAGCATTAGTTTCATTTTGATAAATTGAATTTGTTGGCCAAAAAATTAGATTTATAATTAATTGTTTACTTCAATCTTAGTTACAGGAGACTGGTGTCTCTTTACATCAATTTCATTCCATTTATTCCTTCTAACATGCTCTAAAAAAGATATATTACCCAAACATTAAGCCAAAACTGGAAGATAAGCTCTTAGCAATATAGAGAAACAGAATCCAAATACAAAGTGTGCAATAACAATACCAAAAAGCTAAACGCTAGCTCTTATTAGTTTGCATTAATATTTTTGTTGTGATTATAGTGCTTGTTTTCTCAAATATCTCACTTGCCTTTTTTTGACTTTTAATCCTGAACTGTTTCTCTATCAGAAATTTCTGTGTATAAGTAACAGCAATTTTGGATTGAAGCTATTGTTGCTGTTAAATAGGGCAAGAAAAAATGTTTGCTTCTTGTGGTGTGAAGGGCAATGGTTTAGTTTTATATATATATTTTGGGAGACTGCTATCAACGAATCAGTGTGGTTAGGTTCAGCTGTTAATGCTTGGGCAACGCTACAGAACCACTGTGGAGTTTGGCTCAGGTGTAAGCTGCTGTTTATTTATTTATTAGTTTATTAATATCTTTCAAAAAGAAAAAGCCCATACTTCAGAGATTCTCAAACCTGGCAGCTATTTACAGAACTGTTTTATATGTGTACCCCTTGCTGGCATTGTGCTTGCTTCTGACAACAGCACCTATGCCTCCCAAGAGCCTTAAAAACAGACTTGAGGTGCCAGATCACTGTTCTGTGCCAATACTAAATATAAATTTTTCCACATGAGTCAACTGAGTGAAGATCAGATGTTTTAAAAAGGGCTTGATTTTCATTTGCCTGAAGGCTGCTCTGCTAAAAAATTTTCAGTGACCTCATAGCTAAAAGTGACTGAAAATGTGTTCTTTTAGCTGTTAAACTCAACTGTTCTGCACAGCTTTGTGAACTAGGATTATAATTTTTGTGTTCTAATTTTTGTAATTTGATTTGTATGAAAATTGCATAAACCTTGAGATATCACTGCTGGTATACCTCTTCAGCTAAAATTTGCCTGATGCATTTGTAGGATATGAAAATGCTGTTAAACTAGATCAGCAGTCCCTGGTTTAGGATAGAAGGAGAAACCTTTCTTTCAGTGCAACTTCATTGTTTTCTCTCTGAAGCTCTGAAACAAATGTGCTGTGTAGCTCGGTGCTTTCTTCCTGCAACCTTTGTCTTGGAGCTGGCTCTAGCAGCTCCACCACAACTCTTCTTCTTAGGCTTCTTCTAGCAGGAACTCATTATCCTGAAAAGAACAGAGAATTTGCGAAGATGTTTGGGCTATGTGGGCACCTTTTGCTGGTGGAATAACCGTGTCCTCCCAGTCATAACACTGGGATGCTATGTGGGATCTGTAATTCTATGGGAGACTCCTTAATGGAAATGAAAGATCATCCATAATATATGGATGAGATTCGTACTTGTGTAAGTACTGATAACTAATATAGTGGAGTCATTTCACTTTCCATCATACAGCAAACAAAAGAAGTGCCTGTCAATTATGAGTCATCACAGATCTCAGCTCCAGCAGGAGGGTGTTAGGGTGCAGAATTTGGAAGCTGCTGGCTGCAAGGCAAAATGTAATTAATTATTTAGCTGCCTCTGTGTGAGTATCTGGGTTCAGGATGATATTTTTGCATGGACAACTGTTGTGATTGGAGAAACTAGAGCTCTGTCTTCATAATGTCATAATTTCTTGAGCCTGGAGTCATGTCTGAGTGTTAATGTATTTTTGTCCTGATCTCATTTAACATGGTGCAGGACAGCACCTTTCTTCACACTCATCTAAAGCTAACTGTAGTGTGCTGACCCTTGGTGTGCTGTCATCACAGTGTATGTGGAAGGGCACTATTTCAAAATTAGAGACAGAGTGGTGAGAAGATAGATGCTAGCTTCAAGCAGACAACATCATTCAGGGAACGATTTTATCTAAGGATAATGTAAGATGAGGCACAGTATCAGCTGAAGCAAGATCAATGTAATCTGTTAAGCACTGAGACCTGTAACTCCATTCCTGGACTGTCATGATGTACTGGTGATTTACTTGCAACATTTTGCTAGCGTTTGACTGTTTATTGACACAAATATCCTTGGTGCTGCTCTAAGTATCTACTTTTTCTGTTCTTGGATGGAAATTAAAGGTTTGGGTAGAGGAGTAAGTAAGAGAAAGCAATTCTCACAAAGATGTAACACGTAGCAGTCGCTGAGTAAACAGGAAAGAGAATGGCCCCTGTAGCTGTCGTGGGTTACCCCCGGGCAATAGCCAAATGCCTCTCCAGCCGATCACTCCCCCTGCCTGCCTCAGTGGCATGGAAGGAGAAAACAGGATGAGAAAGCTTGGGGGTCACCATGGAGACAGGGAGGCTGCTTACCAATCACTAAGCAAAACTCATCTCAGGGAAAATTAATTTATTGCTAATTAAATTAGATTTGGGTAGTCAGAAAGGAAAGGCATTAAAACACCATCTTTCCTCCCACTTTTCCCAGGTTCAACTTCATCCCTTCCTTCCTGACACCTGTGGTCTTCTCATGCCCTGAGTGGCAAGGGAGGTGGTAGTGTTTGTGGTCAGTATGGAGCAGTTTTTCCATGCCACTCCTGCCACCCCTCACTTTTCCCCTGCTCTGACGTAGGTTCCTCACAGGCTGCAGTCCTTCAGGGAAAAATCAGCTCAGTCTGGGTGCTCCATGGGACACAGCTCCTTCAGGACTATCCATCTCCTCTGTGGGCTGCCAGGGAGTCTCTGTGCTGGTGCCAGGGGCACCTCTTCCCTGCCCTCCTTCTCTGACCCTGGTGTTCACAGCATTGACCATCATTTGTTTTGTTCCTCCTCCTCTGCCTTTATGATGTTTTCTGCCCTTTCTTAAGCACCTTTTCCCTGACAGGCTCAGCCGTGCCCTGTGGTGGGGCCGTTGTGGAGTCGGCTGGAACAGGCTCTGTCCAGCTCGGGGCAGCCATGAGTTAGGCTCTGGGTAGCTCCTGCTTTCATCAGTGTTGATATTTTGTACCCGGGATTCAACAAATACACTGAAATTTTTTTCCAGATGAAAAGTTAATACCCCTGGCCATAGTCTTGTGGCTGAAAGCGTTCTTTGATCAAAACATTTTGTGCTACCGTTCAGTCATCTTTGAGAGCAAGGCGTGAGCGCGTGGTGAGCTCTGCACTGTCTGAAAGGTGCTGATTTCTGAAACTGGGTTGTCCACCCCTTCAGTGAGGCCACTGTCTTTGAAAGACGAACCTGCTTTTAAAAAGCAGCTTGCAGAGACTTTAAGCTAACTGCAGGATTTTTAAGAAGTACTGATTATAACGAGGCGTTCAGTGGTTTTTGTGTTGTACAGGAAGTCCTAAGGAGTCACTGAAAATATTAGGATATTATGCAAGATGGGATAACGACCCCTTGTCAAGGATTTGTAAATTTTTCCTGAGAATTGCTGTAAATTCCTTAAGCCTTTCTGTAGGGGTTTTTGAAATAAGGTAATACTGCTTTCATCTTCTGTGAGAATGCAGAACAATTAATTTGTGTTAGTACTGGGTAGTTGTTAGGAAGGGAAGTAAGAAACTGGGAGATCTGTTGGATTAAACAGTGACTGTCAAGAAATTTCTTTTCTGCAAAGCTACTTTGGAGCGAGGGTGTATTCATTCACTCTTTCTGTCACATTTTTCTTCATTACGATGCAGTTCAGCTGAGATTGAATTTTCCATTGAACAGAAGGATGCAGAAGACTATTCCTTGCATTTTTGTACATGAGTGATAACAGCACAAGATCATTACAAGTTTGCTGCAAAGATGAGTTCAGAGGAGAAGAGTATATCTCCAGCTCACAAAACATCCACTCCATCACATAGAAGTGCCTCCTCTTCATCATCGTCTCAGAGGGACAGGAGGCAGGTAAGGAAAAGATCTAGACGTTTGTAATATCTGGTGAAATGATTAATTTATTCCTGTAATGTGGCAGTTAGTTCTCACTAGCTCTAAATTCACTTGCTTATAGCACTGGATGGTATCACTATAGCCAAGAACTGTTGATTTGTAAAATATGGTTTTTTTCACTTTCAAAAGAGGTTTGAAAAAGATTCAGAAGCAACGTGGGTACTATGTGTAGTGCTGGAGCAGGAAGGATATGATCACATGGACAAGTAGGAAACATGCTCTGAAGTCTTTTGGAAGTGGTTTCTTTGGCAGCATGAACCTACCATTGCTTCAAATTGTTGTGTGTCCTCTCTGAACATCTTTTTCTGTAAATCTAACTACAGAATTCTATTATCTTTTTACAAGGTGATATTTCAATTCATTTTAAATATCATATTGTTCATCCTTTGTGGAAGCACCTGTTTTAAATATTATTTGGTTGACTACAAATTTACACTGATTGTCCCATGTCATTTAGTACTAGTCCACCTATGTTAGATGTCTATTTTCAGAAGACCTTTGTCTTGTAATACGCCTTTTCTTCAGGATGCCCTTGAAATGAGGGCTGTATGATTTCCCTTCAAAACAACTTGGGCATTAAAGGGCTGGGTGTACAGTCTGGCCCCATCCCCAGTGGGAGCACTTCAGAAAATATCAGAGCTATTCACTAGATTTCAGGTAGGTTGTTACAAATACAAAGATTGATACTGAAAATTTTATTACAACAGAAACATACTTTAAAACTTTGATCCATGGAAACCTTGAACACTAAAGCAGCTTCTGTGTTAGTTGAACATCATCATGTTTAAAAAGAAATGTACAAAATGTAAGAATATATCAACTTTATAATTTATAATAGTGTGAGAATTTTTTCATCAATGCAATAGTGACTTCAGCTTGACAAGGGAAATAGGCAGGAAAAGAACTTAGTTGTTTGCTGTGGTATGCATTTACTCGAATGGCTGTAGCTTAAGATCATTATGCCTGTGGTGACACTAATTTTCTTAGCTGCTGCTGAAGTAGTTTTTTATCTTTACCTGAATTATAGGAATTTTGAAAATGGAGAACTTCGATGAAAACTGTAACATTTACAGGTTTGAATGTAAATAGTCTCACCGTTAGGTGTGTTTAAAATGTTAAACCAGGAGAAGAGTTCTGATGGGTGTGTGACAGCAGGCAGGAACTGTGTCTGGACTTTTTCTTAGTAATTTCCATTGCTTTTCAGTGAAGCCAAAAATGATGATCTTGCAGGTGATAAATATTTTCCCTTTCATGCTGTACAGGATTTGCGATACTTGTACTCACTTAAGTCCTGGTTAGCATATGATCTCCTCTTAATTTTTCATTAGTTTCATCTGGAGCAAGAATTCTGACATCTTTTGTTTAAAGCATCAGTATATTTTATCTTCTGCATTAAACCCAAAGAAAGTGAATGCAAGACGTGTAGGAGTTGCTGAACTCAGCTAAGAGCAAATCTCTCCGTTCTCTTTGTAATTAGGTAGTTTGATAAAATCGTAGAAGTGAGAATGAAAAAAATTACCTTTTGTGAATACATTTTACCATAAATCTAATGGCTACCGTATCTGCTACCATAGCAACGAGGTAGAGCAAGATATACCTGCCATCATAATGAAATGGATGCTTAACTTTAAGTCCATATTTGGTCACTGAAACGTGAAGCATGATTCTAAAATAATGATGAAAAGGTTGATGGGGTGATACATCCGGAGCTCTCTTGGATCCAATAATGTCTGATGATGCTTAACAAGGATATTTAGGCATGTAAATGTGGACTGGAAAGGCTATTGCTGGGCATTCATTTTTTTGCCTTAGTTTTTTCAGTGTTAAAGGCAGAAATTCTGTGAGAATGAATAGATGGGCAATTTCTTCTGCAGTGAAACTGAGCTACAGCATGCAACACAGTGTGAGTTGCAATGGTACTATATCCAGGGAAATAAACATATGAATGTTTACTTTGTGCGTGTAGACACAGCAAATTAACCAGCTTTGTTGTACCATCTACCATAACAGTTGTATTTCTAATTTCTTTCCTTGCTTGTGGCATTATTTGTACACTTTTTGGTTTTCATAGGCTTTCACTCAAACACAATGATAGCTAGGGGTAGGGTTCCGGGGTTGCGTTTTACTTCAGAAAGGCTTGAAAAGTGTCTTGCTGCCTCCTTGGGCTCTTCATGGCAGGTAGGAGAAAAGCACCCTTCCTGAAGGGGCAGTATGTATTGATATGGAAAGTGATGTGACTGGATGAAGTGCCAGTGTAGCTTTCATTGTCATATGTGAGGATAGCACTTGATATTTCTAGATGGTTAATGACTGAAATCTTCTCATCATGTAATTCTTGTCAAAGTCATATCAGCAATTACGGAACAGTTTCCCAGTAAATGATGGTGCGGGAGGCTGACTGTGTGTGAACATGACTATGATAAATCATTTCAGGGAGAGTAGAAAATGTCATGCTGTATATAATGCTGGCATTTTAATGTAGCTTTCTTATTCGTGCAATATACACCATCTAAGAGAATTAGCAGTCAGCAAAAGCTTTGACATTGCCAGTTTGCAGGCTCCATGTCTAAGTAATTGATAAATGAATAGACTACTGAAGCCAGCAATAACTAAAAAACTGGGTTCACATTTTCATGGTCACAATAACTTTAGCGTCACTCATTTTCATCAAAATTCTGGTTCATTTAGATTCTTAAATAGAAGGTGGCCCAGGACCAACCTGTTTTTGTTTAACCACGGAGCTAAGCAGGGTGGCAGGGCAGTTGTTGTGTCCTTGACGAGGAATACTTTAAAGTGGAGTAGCAGTAATTTTTCCTACTATGGGGCTGTTGCAGAGTGTGGAACCCTGTCATTTCCAGAGTCAGGGGATCTCTGTAAGAGACCCCATACAAAGGTGAGCATTAAAACTGCAGTTCTGACAGCCTTTTTTGTGGGCCATGCTGGAAAGGGAGATTCTTGTTTTTCATCCCTTGTGAAACTCTGAAAAGGCTAGTCATGTTTTGTTGCACAACAGAAAGTTGGAAAACTAACACTTTTTAGAAACTACACCTGAATATGATAAAGTCATGTATTGTGTATTCAGTTTGATGGATCTAAGTTCGTTACAAATATTTCGTATTTTATTTATTGACTAAGAATGCACATCGTTCTGTAGACTGTAGTATGTTATATATTCTTTGCAGTACATGGGTAGTGATATTTGCTGAGAAGGCACAAAGAGGTAAAAACATTATAGGGTTAATAATGTGCAGTTTGGTAAATTGCACCCTGACCCCAGGCTATAAAACAAAGGGAGTGATACAGAAGGATAGTAATAATAATGAAACTGTGAACAAAGGAGAGAATTTGACTTTTCTGACCCCCATCTAATGGGTAGCTAATACATGCTGTGAAGTGATTTAGTAATGTCTGCAATTTTAAATGTGAGGATTTTTCTTCTAATGTCTCAGTTTTCTTTTTGGCCCTTTAGGGGGGAGGGATGATCAGCTGTTATCTCTCTCTCTCTATTTCTCTTTGTCAGATTGCTGTTTTAACAAATCTATGGTTCTTTTTGCACACGGCAAACACAAAAGGAGAAGAGCTTTTAGTCCTACTGCATTTAGGCTTGAGTGGTTGCCTCTACTAGGAGAGTTTTCATATTTCAAATGACTCTTGTCTTTTAGCCATATCTAAATAGTGAAAGATAGGAGCTTTGAAGGAAAAAGAAAAAAGATTTTCCAGAGCAGCAATCATCAGCTTTTCAGATTTTAATATGGTTATTATTTTTTTTCTCTCTGTAAGAGCAATAATGACTAATAGGAGAAGGGGTGTACTCAAGGGAGGCAGAAAGAGCTGAGTTTGGGCTGAAGATGTTTGCCTGACCTTGAAATTTAGGAGCAGAGCGCCATTGCAAAGTCAAGGCTCTGATCTTGCCTAGAGGTCTGTGCTGGAAAACGCCTAGTTAGCTTTTTATAACCACTATATTTTAATTGTCAAAGTAGTCTTCTGAAAGCAGTATTTCATATATATAAAGGCTTTAATGATGATGGAAGGATTGAGTAATTTGTCTGCATCAACCTTAACCGAACCTTAGTTTATAGAGCAACTGGAATACTATAAAAAGTTATTGCAGTAGGTGAATCTGGGGGTGAAATATATGGTATCTGATAAAGAGGACTAATAATCATTGTTTGGATATAGACATGCAGTAGAAATCTAGACCTGAAAGTGCTATGCACTGTATTAACCACATATTAAAAGGCAGTTGCTAGCATAAAGTGCTGATTAGATGAGGCAGACATAGATTGGGAGCTTAAAATGAGAGAGGTGTCTTATCTGTAGTCTCTTTCATCAACTAATGATAAATCATAATGAGAAGAGATGGGCATAATAGGAAAATGTCGTGGCTTCTTTGTCTATTCTGGATTTTCATGCTTTTAGCTAACATTAAGAAAAGTAGAATTATGAAGGGAAGTCTCTTGGCTAAGAAAACTACTGTCAAGTTTCTCCAAGGAGATAATGAGCTGTGAATTTTTCATGGATGTACCGCAGGGACCAATAGGTTCTGTGAAGCTGAGTTCACATGGGCAGTCTTCATGCCGCAGCATGTGGGTGGTTCAAGAGGGAGAAGTAAGATGTGCCAGGAGTGGAGCGCTCAGCTGTGCAGTGTAGAAAGCAAAAGGTACTTGATTTACAGTGTGAGACTCTTTGCCAGGAAATGAATAGGTGAAAAAAAATGAGTAGGGGAGGGGATTGGGTGGGCCAAATGCTTTGTGTGGTTGTAGGATGTGAAACTAAGAAGTACAAACCAGTTTGCAGGGAGAACAACTGGCTGAAAAGGTAAGGGCAGAGTAGAGAGAAGAAAAGCAAGAGGAGGGGTGTTTTTGTGTGACCAGGAGTATCTGGGAAAGCTGTTTGATGTGTAGAAGGAAAAAAATTGCGAACAATGTTTTATTCTAAGTTTTATTAACTTATTAAAACTTTTATTCTAAGTTTTAATCTAAGTCTAATATTTAAGATCGTTTTGTGTGGTTATTCTAAACAGTAGCAAAATCGTTTTTTATCAGGCCCATAGAAAAAGGGATCTAGTATTTGAGACTAAAGGTACTTAATGTGAAATGCTGAGGCTTGAAATGGAAGACCTGCTGTTGTTATTGCTTTGGCTTCTGTTGCTGCTACACCTTTCCTGGCAGCTCAGTGGGAAGTAGCAGAGCAGTGGCAATGGGAAGGGTCATGGCAGGAGCAGCTGTGGTGGCATAAGCTATGGGATTTCAGCCACCAGTGCTTTTTCCTTGGTAGGCTAGGTTGGCAGAAGGTCCATCATCATATACACAGATCCATCTTGCCTGCTGGAAGTCCTTTGTAAGAGTCTCTCTGTTTTTATTTAGCACTTCTGGTGCTTTTTCTGGGAGGCTGAGAACAATTAGTTGTCTGAGAGTTTATGATGGGATAGGAGAGAGTGTTCATGCTCCTGTAGTTTAATTTTTCGGGTTTTAATGTATTGCAATACTTCAAACTCAACTTTCTCTTTGTTTATGACCAGTTATGATCAGTGACACAATATCAGGGATGCTTTTGTGGCTTCATTACAGATTTCTGCCTCACAAACAATGACAATATAATCAATTGGCATTTTTACCATGCCCACCTATCTGTCCAGCGTGCTTCAGCCAGAGTTGCTCATACAAGATTGCAATAAAATATCACATAGAATCATAGAATCATAGAATGGTTAGGGTTGGAAGGGACCTTAAAGATCATCTAGTTTCACCCCCCCTGCTGTGGGCAGGGACACCTTCCACTAGACCAGGTTGCTCCAAGCCTCATCCCGCCTGGCCTTGAACACTTCCAGGGATGGGGCATCCACAGCTTCTCTGGGCAACCTGTTCCAGTGCCTCACCACCCTCTCTGTGAAGACTTTCTTCCTGATATCTAATCTAAACCTCCGTGATTTCAATTTGTACCCATTACCCCTTGTCCTATCACTACAGGCTCTTGTACAAAGTCCTCTCCCAGCACCCTTATAGGCCCCCTTCAGCTACTGGAAAGCTGCAATGAGGTCTTCTCGGAGCCTCCTCTTCTCCAGGCTGAACAACCCCAATTCTTGCAGCCTGTCGTCATAGGAGAGGTGCTCCAGCCCTCTGATTATCTTTGTGGCCCTCCTCTGGACTCGCTCCAAGTAGTCAGTATCCTTCTGATATTGAGGGCTCCACAGCTGGACGCAGCACTCCAGGTGGGGTCTCACCAGAGCAGAGTAGAGGGGCAGAATCCCCTCCCTCGACCTGCTGGCCACACTTCTCCTGATACAGCCCAGGATACGGGGCTGTATAATATAATATATTATTCCACATAATATATTCCATGTGGAACAGAAGTCTGAACACATTTATATCCCTTCTTTTATCTTAAATTGACTAGAAACCTACACACTCTCTCACTGCTGTCAGCCTGATGTGACATCTGGGGAAAAAGGTCTTGGTGGTTACCTGTAGGTTTCATTTGTTCCTGTCTCTCTGTTGTTTTAAAAGAAAGAAAGGAAGGCAAAGATGGACAGTTGTCTAGTCAATATGGTACAGACCGGTGAACATGGAGCCTTATCCCTAGCTTTGCTCTGTAGCAGAGCGTATACTTTTTTAAGAGCATTTTTACTTCTCAGTAGTTTGTGAGAACTATTTAAATAATAATTATTAATCTCTTTGAGAGTTTCAACCTGAAGATGCTACTAAGTGCCAAGTACTATTATTACAGTGATGTAATTCTCTTTCCTAATTAACTCTCTTCACATAATACAGTTGAAGCAGCATTAGAGCAGGAAATGTCAAATAAGTACTTTAAAAGCAACAACTCACTGGTGCAAGCAAATGGTCTGAGGGAGCCAAAGAATGAAGTGACAAAATTGTTAATAAAAACATGCAATTATTCTTTAAACTGGGTAGCTGCTGCTACTGTACGATTCCTCCCCTTCCCAGGCCCCCCCCACCCCCCCAATCTTTATAATAGAGGCTGAAAGTGTTGCTTAGGTTCGGGAGATAGTGGGTCTTCATTATCTGAAAAAATATCTGAAACAGTGTAACTTCTGGAAGTGTGGAACACCCCTGTGAATGTTACATTAATTTCAGTGCCATAGCACTTGTCTATGGAATCATAAATCTCAGGCCTGTTAAGTTTCCTTATTCATCACTCAAATGGATAACAGTGAACTACTGAAAGTGTTGCTTAGGTTCGGGAGATAGTGGGTCTTCATTATCTGAAAAAATATCTGAAACAGTGTAACTTCTGGAAGTGTGGAACACCCCTGTGAATGTTACATTAATTTCAGTGCCATAGCACTTGTCTATGGAATCATAAATCTCAGGCCTGTTAAGTTTCCTTATTCATCACTCAAATGGATAACAGTGAACTACTCGATGAGTGAACGTGGCACAAGCAGACCTTCAGGAGAAGGTAAGGTCTTTCAGAGGGAAGTGCTCTGCACTACAGCTTTGTCCAGGGACGAGGGGTGAACCTGTGTAAGTGAGACTCGGAGGGAACTGCTACAGACTCACCCCAGGAATGAGGTAGGCCCCCCGAGCACCAATGTGTGCATTGTAAGTAGGAGGCATTTCTGCTCCCACACTTGGAATCCTTGGGGGCAGGTCTGCTGGCACACGATGGCAGCAACACATGCCCAGGAGCCCAGGAACCCAGTTCAGGCTGGATGCATCAGGCTTGCTGTCCGTATGTTGTGAAGCCAGCCTGCAGGCACGCAGCAGATGTCCCTCATCTTCTACCTGCATTTCTGCCTAGAATTTACACGATAGATACTTGGCAGCAAGAGTAAGTACATCTGTGTGAATGTGCACTGGATGGGCCCTCTCCAGTCCATAGATATTTGGATCATGAGTGCCCGTGCCCTTGGTAATATCTGTAGTGTTCTGGAAACAGGATCTCCCAGAGTACAATCCTGGAGATTAATAGAGGGAGATGCTTCCTCTTTCTAAGAAAGACTTGGCTGTAAAACTGTTGAAGAAATAAAATGGGATGGAGCAGTCAAGGAGAGACAGCCTCGTCTATAAGGCAAGCCAGCACAAGGTCTGAAAGACCTGTGGGGAAAAAAAAAGGCTGTGCAGGAAACTTGGATTGGTTCTTGACAGTGATCGTGTGCATGTCAAGCTGTCACATGGGGCCATGTGCATATCCTGTCTGAGTTACCTCCAGGAGTGCTTTACAGACTGCGTGGAGAGTGCTCAAGTTCAGATATGTGCTATGAAGAAAGTTTTCTTTTTTTAAAACCGTGTCAGTTTGATTAGGAATGGTGTATGTAGCTATCTTCTATTATAAAACATGGGAAATTGCTCACATGAAAGGCTTAATTACTCACGCATATTATGTTAGGTAATGTAAAGTGGTGTTTTCAGAACATGGACATTCTTGCCTTCTTCCTGTTTCATTTTTTCCCCTCTACCATGCATGGACATCCACCCATACATGAGCACATCTCATTTTCCTTGAGAATATAAAATAAAAGGTCAGCTTGTACCTTTTAAAAAAATGAATATTCATACAGTTCAAGTGTCCTCAAACATTGATGGATATTGTCATAATATGCACTCATTTTCTAACTTCAACTTGATCCGAAATGGGCTGTCAGGTGTCAGTGAGGAATGTGTGTGTCCGCACACACACATGCACGCAAAGAGGAATTCAGAGGGAAGAAGTGCAGCTCTTCAGAAGTGCCATTTAGGATGTCTGGAACAAAAAGGGGAGAAGAAAGAGAAGCATGATTTTGTTTTAATTTCCTCAGTGGAGAGGAAAGACACAAAAGTGAAAAGAGAGGGAGGGTGATGGCAGATAGATATGAAAGATTCTGTTTTCAAGACACTCATAGACGATTGGGATTATCCACATTCAAGATATACAGATGTATTAGGCAGAATGAATGTGTGCCTTAGTAAAGCTATTTGCTGTTATGACATATCTCTTTTTCTGGTTTTATTCAATACTTTATCCTGGAATTAAAAATGAAGCTGTTATATCCAAACTTTTTTCCCCCAGTAGAATAAGATTTCAGGTAAAAGAAAAATATGATTAAAAATTGTTCAAAACACCTTTTTTTCTTAGCTCCTTTATTTTTATACTGCAGATATTAAAGTTTAAGGATTTTGAAAAGGTCTAAATGGGTGGCTTACACAAGGATGTGAAAGAGAGCCCCAGGAAGAAAGGGCTTTCTTATTTTGAACCTATGTTTTTTAGGTTAGTGTCCAACTTCTGGGCCTGTGAATTGTGCTAATTTAGATTTCCCTTGCAATCGTTTAACAAAGTGAAAACTGCATATATTCTCTGAAGAAGGCCATTCAGCATGTGTAGAATGCTTTCATTAGTTAACAAATTAACATATCAAGGAATGGTTTTCTTTTGTGTACGTAATTTTATTTTCCCTCCGTTTTTTTAAGCGTATCAGCACTAATAAAATGAATTGCTAGCCTGAGACTATTTAGAAAAATACAAATACTTTAATTGTGATTATTCAATAGTCATAATAAAGCTTTGTAACATTAACAAACATTTAATTCTCTCTGTCAGATGTTGTGAATTTATCTGTTTGATCTGTTTCGAGGTAAGCATGTCAAAATCTGAAGTGCAAAATGAGAAAATTGCCAGGCTTTTAAAGAGTCAGGCTGCAACTTGGTAGTCGTTCCAAACCATTGCTCTGGCAAAGAGAAGATCGCTATGACAGTGATAGCTCTTTTCTGCTTTATCCGGTTGTGCTAATACTTGGTTCCAAGAAGCTCTTCAGAGGAGCAGGAGCTTATTTCTCTACACAGTTTGTCAAAAAGTACCTTGAAAAGCAAAGGCTGCTTTGCTTCCAGAGCCTAAAAGCATTGATGTGAAGTGCTATGTACAATACAAAGCTGGAGTTCCAGAAAGGGCTGACAGAGAGCTCCTGAGCTAACAAATCCTTGACATTTCTGTAACACAAGAAGTGTTTATTTTGCATATCCCAGGAGAGAAGTAAAGACATACATACCTGTATGTTAGTAATATGCTACAGAACTGCTGCTTAGATATACTTGTCTTTCAGTAAAAAGGTTGCAAAGAGAAAATGTTGCTTTTAGGCACATTTCTGTGCAAGATGAGCATATGCTGCAAGAAGGGAAAAAAAATACATTCATTCCATGTGCTATCCATAAAGTATTGCCAAATTCCTTGTCTGTTATTTGATAGTGGAGATAGTTGAAAACAGCTATGGAGCAGTGTCAGTAGGTGAGACTGACGTTGAGAATAGGACCATGGTTGCTTTATACAAATTAAAAAAAAATGTGCTAGAAGAAAGGAGAAATACCTTGATTGAGACATGGTTGTATTAGTTTGTACTCACCCTTCTCTCACAGTGATATTCAACACTGTCTATATTCCAACATCAATGGAAGGAAAGCCAGAGCTAACTGAGAAGCAGCCTAAGATAAAAGCAAGTTTCAAGGTTATTCCCCTTGCAAATAAGATTGCAGATTAACTCAGCATGTATCACAGCTTTGTTTAAAAGGTAGTAAAAACTGGTATGCCTGCAGTCAAATCTGTGTTTATCTTATTACTGCTGCTGTATTTGAGATAAATGGAGAATACTGTGTTTTTAGCCGAGAGAAGGTGTTTAAGCACTGAACTACATTCTAAATGGAACACTGTCCCGTCCCCCCTCACCCCCTCCAAAAAAAAAAAAACCAAACCCAAACAAAAAATCAGAGAGAAAAGCTCTATTTTGAATTACTGTTGTAGAAAAGTGTATGTCTAGGCCCCATGTTTATGGGTGTTGAAGACTGCTGTGTGCCGTGAAATTTATGAAAATCTTTTTCATAGATTAACTGTTAGCCATACACTGTGCACCGTTCTGAACTAAAGAGAGTTTGTGTCCAGTGTGAGTAATAAATTCCACACCAGCTTGTCTTTTTCTTGGAAATCAATAAATTATTAGAGAGAATTCATTGCATTAAATATAATTCATTCCATTAAGTAATTAAGCAGCGAAGCAGAAAGGGGAGGCATGAGTGCCAGACTTGTCCTTCACTGGATTTCCTGGCTCTACTTACCCAGTATCTCTTTTCTTTCCTTGCCTTCCCTTTGAAAACAGTTGAATGTCTTTTCCTTTCATGGGAAATCAGATTTTGTTAAGAAACGCTGGGGTCTTCAGCCTCTGGCCTGATGGAGACCAGATGCTCCCTGTGCTAGTATTTGTTCTGGGGGACGAGGTGAATGGTTGACTGAACTCTTAACTGAGAAAGGAAGTTGGCAAGATATATAGAAATATATAGTAAAATGTGTTTTCCATTCTTCTCCAGAGAAGATGAGAATATGAAACAACATCATATTGTTATTCTCCCCATCATCTTCCTTCTCCCTGATATGTCTGTAGGAAGCAACATGAAAAGAATGCAAGGCAGAATCAGCATTTGTGTTCCCCGTGTGTAGGCATGTTAGAGGCATTTTGTGACCAGTGTGGGCTCACACAATGTATATTGTGAATAATCTCAAAGACGAAGGCAGGATTGTAGTTAGGACTAAGATTTAGTAATGAGTTACAGACCAACTGCAGTTAAATTTGTAGTCTTGCTGAATCAAATTCCAAGAGCACACAGAATTTGATGGTGCTGGTATTTTTCTCCAGGATAGGCCAGCTATAGCACACAGGTAATCCTGAAGCATGAGGGAAGTCTGGGATGGAGCAATGCAGAGCTTGATTTTGTCTGCCTGTGTTCTTGGGATGAGAGGAGTGAGAGTACCAGGTTGATTGATACACGTAGATTAATGGGTTATTCATTTTTCTATTTGATTATAAATAAAACCCAGAAGCTATACTGACATGCCTCTTTCTTCCTTTTATTCTCATCAGTTTTTTAACTGCTTCCTTTACCAACTCTATTTTTCTTGTTAAAACAAAAAACCCCACCCTTGATAATAACTTCAAGATCTAAATGATTTTTTCTGTGATGCTAAATAACTAAACTGCATTATCTGCTTTTCAAAATGTCAAATAATTGTTTATTTCTAGCTGTAATTTTGCAGAAAAATAACATGCATTAATGGAAAACGTTTTGTACCATGTAATGTCTCTTAATGTTATGCTAGAAATGTCACAAATTTAAAGAAATGATTTTGTGTCAGTGTAATGGTAGTCATGACAGAAAAGAATTGGCTAGCAGACATTTACAGCCAACAAGATAACACTTGAAGTAAGGAATTTAAAGAAGACAATTTGATTTAAAAAGTGTTCATTTTCTTATTTCCAAACAAATAATTGAGTAAGTCAGCATTCATTCAAGTGCTGTTAGATAATAATGTATTTCTCAGATGAAGTGGAACTGTAATGTCTGAAGGCTGATAGAAAAAAGAAAAAAAGGCACAAAAAAACCCTTGCCTTAAAATCATGCAATTGAAAATGTCACTGGAAATCTGGCAAGCCAAGGGCTGTTGGGTTACTCCACTCTAAATATTGTGCAAAATGAAATTGCAGTTATGTAACAACAAACTGCATAGGCTGCTACATATGAGACCTTCGGAACATCTGTGTTGGGCATCGCTCCATCTCAAGATGGAGGGATTCCTGCCTGCCAAACAAAACTGGCAAGAAAGTTGGGAATCGTCCTCATTATGCTAATCAAGTGACATTTTAATCTTCCTTGGAGGAACAGATTTAGGTTTTCTTGTATATTGTTTAAATGTGATACTATGTGTATGAGTAGCATTTCATCTATTTGGTGGAAAACTTTGTCATAGTTTATCATTAGTAACTTTGTGGTGCTCAGCTCAAACCAGCGTATTAAATTATTTGACATGTAATGTAGGAACTTGTACTACGTAAATACATACGTTTTTCTCATCTGATTAGTAATAGACACTGGTATAAATAATAAGATTGGCCTTTCTTTGATAAAGCAGAAGATTTTAAAGCATAGATGTCAAAGCTTTTGCTGGTTGGTCCTGGGAAATGTGGCAGGTAACATAATACTGCTGCTTTTCCATATTCTTCACTGTAAAATTAAAAGTAACTGAAAATAAATGCTGATTGTTGTTGCATTGTGGCAGGGATGCCTGTTAATCCCACAATCCCTTTATTTTCCTATTCTCATTCACAGCTGCAACTTGAAAGAGAACAATGAAGGTCTGTGTGTTGCTCTGCAGCAAGAGGTGGTCTGTGTTGTATATGCATATATATGAATAGCTGTGTTTATTTTCATTTGGTTTGGTTGTACTCCTTACATGCTTAGTTATGTGTGTAAAGAATAATATTTACTCTGCTGTTTGGCTGTATTTTTATATTCCCTGATTATTTCTGCTGTCACTTGTACCTTTGTAATCTTTTCTTCAGTGAATGTAAAGAAGCTTAATTGTGAACAAAATTTAATTGTTGTTTTCAATTGAGAAAAACTTACCCTTCTCAGAGCATAATTGCAAGTTTGTCGTGCTACATGTTCTGGAAATGAAATAGTATTAATTCATGCCAAAGAGATACTACTGACATGTTATGGTAGAGTTCTTACGAAATAATAATGTGAGATGTACCAAAATTTCACCAGAGAATGAAATGCAAATCCAATCAAGCAGAATGTGATTATTTTCTCCTGTAGTGAAAATGCTTTTTCTTTCACAAATTGAAACATTTCTGGGAAATAGGAAGACACCCCTGTACTCGGCACTGGTGAGGCCGCACCTCGAGTACTGTGTTCAGTTTTGGGCCCCTCACTACAAGAAAGACATTGAGGTCCTTGAGCGTGTCCAGAGAAGGGCCACAAAACTGGTGAAGGGTCTGGAGAATATGTCTTATGAGGAGCGACTGAGGGAACTGGGCTTGTTTAGCCTGGAGAAGAGGAGGCTGCGAGGAGACCTGATCACTGCCTACAACTACCTGAAAGGAGGTTGTGGAGAAGTGGGTGTTGGTCTCGTCGCCCTAATGACAGATGATCGGACGAGGGGGAATGGACTCAAGCTGCGCCAGGGGAGGTTTAGATTGGATGGAAGGAAGAAGTTCTTCACCGAAAGGGTTATCACACACTGGAACAGGCTGCCCAGGGAGGTGGTGGAGTCACCATCCCTGGATGTGTTTAAGAGACGGGTGGATGAGGTGCTGAGAGATATGGTTTAGTGGTGGACAGATACGGTTGGACTGGATGATCTCTAAGGTCTTTTCCAACCTAGTGATTCTATGATTCTATGATTTTTAGATGTCTTTTAAGAATAGCAGTTTTTTTCAGGACTAGTTGTGACATTATGTATTTCACTTTTGTGCCATGCTTTGAAGATATAAAATTTTACAGTATTGTCATACATGAAAACAGCTGTAATGGTTTAAGATCATTGTGTTCCATAAATGTTAACCAGCAAGCCTGTCAGCTGAGACCCAGTAACTGATCTTGTGAACACCTGTGATTAAAAAGACTTACGTAAAGCACTTCAATTTAGAAGCCAGTAAAAAAATGCTAAGGTGTGATAAGAAGTATGTCAGAGGCAGTAATACTTCATGGCAATGGTTTGCTTCAGAAGTGAATGTAGGACAGTGCCCACTGTACAGTATGTGTACTCAGTGTCTTGTGCCTTGGCAGAGAGCATTATAGGTCTGGCCAGGAGCACTTTGCAACTCTCTAGGTAAGAATTGCATTATTTCTTTCCTGTCTCTTTTTAGTTCCCAGCCCATGGCAGGGGAATTTGGAACTAGGTGATGTTTAAGGTCCCTTCCAACCCAAACCATTCTATGATTCTGTGCTTTTTAGGCTGGACAGATTAATTAGTTTAAAAACCACTAATACAAAAAGGAAGAGTGGAAGGAGAGAGAGGTGTATTGCCTCGAAAGACAAACTGTTTGTGCAGTGATGTCATGCAGGTAGTGCTTGGTACATTTTGAGCCATGATGCTGATGATATAAGAAGCGTAATGAGCTATCGTTCATTATATAATGTGTTTTAAAAAGTAATATTCAATAATAAGTTATCTTTAATTTTTTTTTTTTTTTAGAGTGTTCATATTCTGGAGCGTAAGGCTTCTTCAGGAAGCACAGACCCTTCTCTGAGCAAGCAATTCCTCGAAAGTGACCCCATCTCTCTATCTAAAGTAAGCAAAAGCATGGGCTGTAATCTGGGTGATGAATTTCCCCTTGTAGTTACAAAGTAGTTTAAATAACAGCTTTGGGATATTGTTTTGTATAATTCTACCATTGAATATATTGTGAGCATGCCCTGGAGCTTCCTATTCCTCAGCCGAGTTGTCGAGGGGCCAGTAATCTTTAGTAGATGTTATATTAACAAAATTATGGATTTGGATGGTGGCAGTGGTTGTCTTGGTTGGTGTTTGGTGTTTCCCCCACTCCCCCCCACCCCCCATGGATCACACCTAGGAACAAGTTTTAAAATCTCAGAGTATAGGACTAGAAGGGACTTTGAGAAATGGTCCAGTCCAATCCTCTTATTAAGGTAGAGTAGATCATATCCAAGTCCAAAAGTGCTGCTAATCAACAATTGTATTAATTTATTGACGTTCCTTATAGGTAGTTTCTTAAAGTTTGAAATTTAAAATCTCTTGCTGAGGTCTTCTTTCCTGAGGCAGAGAAATGAATAGAAGTGTAGGCGTAACAGCCTTGTGTGTGGTGCTTTGTAGTCAACCTCCTCCTGGCTGAATTCCTCAGTTGTGGAATAACTGATTCCAAATAAGCCTAATCCCAGGTAAAGAAGTCTTCATTTCAAGACACTTCATATGAATAAGTAAGATTGTTGCCAAAAAGGTGAGGGTGCTGTGGTGGAATATTTGGTGGAAAAGAAAAATCTGAAATTAAATGTCTGTAAGTTGTGAAGCAGAACTGGTAAAACAAATTCAAAGAGAAACATTCTGTTCACCCAGGGAAAATGGATTGGTTCAGTCTCTTTAATTTGGAAAATACTTTTCAGTCAAAAAGAGCAGGTTCAGAAAGCTGTTGGTAGTGCCTCCCTCACTCCCACTGCTTGGGGCATATACAGACCCAGTGACTGTTGTGTTCCCCTGGTCCTGCTGCTTCACGCAGAGCTGTTTCTTATGTAATACGTAGGGCATGGCAGAAGTCCTGAAGTACTAAAGCTGTACTTGAGAATTGATATTGGATGGGGACCCTTCAAACATAACACTTTCACTCTGGTTTTCCCTCATTTCTGGCTGCTCTTGCATAATGTCCTGTGTATTGGGCATATCTCATCACACCAAACCTGTGGGATGAGGCACAGTTGGGATTGTTAGGATGGTTTTAAGAACAGCTTGTAGCACTGGTGCAACAGAAGACAGTCACATTGCACTGAATAATTGCTTGTTTTGTCCTTCTGTATCAGGCCTTTTGTTTAAATGAATAGCTATATGAGATTGTGTGATTTCTAGTTGAGAAGTAATCAATACTGATGTTATCTAGTAGATAAAAGACTTATGCCTGCAGCTGATCTTCTTAAGGAGAAATCAATATGGTGAGGAATCAGTTGGCAGAGTTGTGGAGAGATATTCTCTACTCACCCCAGGGGATTCATAGTTTAATTTGCCACCCTCAGGTGCCAAGTGCTTCTTCATAGGGAAAAAGTAATATGTGCTTCCTTCTATTCCCAGTAGTAGAATAGAATATCCAAGGAAAACACAGAGAAGCAAAAAAGGTGGATTTTGAGCATGGCATTTACAGGTACTAGGATAGTTAAAATCTATAGTTATGCAGGAAAAACTAAATTGAGTAAATGGTTCTATTAAAATTTACTGCAGTTTGTATTATTTGGGATAGAGCTTTTTACCTTTAAAATAACAAAACCTTATTAAAAATTGTATTTTTGAAATTTGCTGTTAATTTTGAAATTGTTATTTTCATAATCGTGATGTTAACGTTATCTGGGCTGTGTAACTTACTTGGAGGTGTTACGAAAGACTGACAGTGCTTGCCTTTGAACAGTTTTTTGGGAAATGCTGGAGACAATTTTTTTTTCCTCTTTAAATGTTTGATGCTGTATGACCTCCTTCCTCTCTTGATAACTTTTCATAACATTTCTGGGAGTTGTGACAGATCAGCTGAGAAAATGCAAGTTTACAGCTTTGTAGGATGCAATTGGTAAAATAAAGTCTTAATGAGCAGGCAATGGGAGATTTTTAAATTGGTACAGAATTTTGTTGATTACTGTGGTAGCAAGACAATAGAAATAAAGACATGGCTCTGGTTTTTTCTCTTTAAATATATTGTTCTTTAGCTCTTCACTATGGTATATTATGTCTGTTTTGAGTTATACAATTTTTCATGCATAAGAAGTGGTATGTACAAGAAATAGGCTTTAACTGGCTCCCTGAAAGACATACAGCTGGTTATATCTGACATGATACAGTTCCTGTTCTTTTCTCTAGAGAGAAAATTAGTTAGCTTTCCTATAATTTTCTCTTAATACAGTGAAAATGAATGCAGGAAAAGAAAAAAAAAATTATTTCCTTTTGTAGATTTCAAAAGGCACAATTAGCCTGTGAAACTCATAAAATACCTTTGAAGAGAGGAGCTTGGTGTGTTGAAAACCAACAACAAACCAACATCTTCTGCTTGCTTTTCTGTTTTTTAAGGAAAAATCAAAATGTCCAGAATTAGTAAGCTTCTAAAGACTGGAAAATTTACAATTTTTTATGATCAGGGAATACCTCAAAGGGCTTAGTTAATGTATGCCCATATATTTAACAGTATGGTTTCTTCCTCATTTTGTCTCATGATCCCATCATGCTTTAGAGAAGAATACTCTGAGTAAAAGTACATTTTTAACATGCAGATTCCGTCCATACTCCACTTACAAAGGTGTATGCCAGTCCTTTTAGTTAGGTATGTTCAGTCCTTTTAGTTCTCACAGTGTAGTGCTGATTTGTTGGATGTCACTGGACAGACTTAGCAGGTGGTCAGAGCCACCGGCACGTTCACACTATTACCTCCAGTGGCAGGTCTGACCTTTCTTAGCTCAGCCACAATTTGGTTCTGTTTTCATGTATTTGGATGTATTTATTTCCTTGGAATGCAGCCTTTATTGTGAACAGCATGGCCAGACCCATCCTCAGATTGTCATTCAGTTACAGTGTCAGACTTTTTAAAAAGCTTCACCTTCCCTTTTAGTTACCTGATAAGGGTTAGACTTCCAAAAATATTGTTATTCAGTAGTTTTAAATGTGATACAGCTGGACATAATACAGTGTCTGTGTTGTTTGGTACCTAAATCGGCTGATGTAAAAGCCTAGCCCTCCTTTACTCTTTGTCTTGCACTGGAGAATTTGTGGTACATGTAAGTGCAATTTTTCATCATGTGTGTGCACAGTTAATTAGTGAATGTGTCTTCATATTTTTCAACAGGAACCTGACAGCTGGGAAATCATAGAGGGTCTGAAAATAGGCCAGACTAATGTCCAGAAGCCAGACAAACACGAAGGTTTCATGCTGAAAAAGAGAAAATGGCCTTTAAAAGGTTGGCACAAGGTAAATGTCTCATAAAACTGTCAAGAGATTATTATATCATTCTATGAGTTGGATTTTTTTCGTCTAGAGGAAATTAGGACGTCAAATAAATGCCCAGGATTTTGGTGTATGACTTTTTCTTCAAACTGTGTAAAGAATTAGTTTGCACACACAGCTCATGGCTTCCAAATTGTGGTGCTGACTGCCTGATGTTGTATTCAAAATGCAGGTGGAATCTGTAAATAATGCAGCAGTTACCTTGTAGTTTTAGAGATTTAATCAATATCCCTTTCATTCTATCCAGTATATTATAACAAAATATAGCCGTGTACGGTAAGATTCACCTAAGGATCTATGCTGAACTTATTAACCAATCCACAATTCCGAAACATAGGTTCCTTGTTTTTTCAACTGCTGCCTCAATATCCTGCGATTTTCGTAACGGCATTTTATGCTGAGAGCCCAGTGAGGAGTTGCAGAGGCAGTAGTTGTAGCATGTGCTGTGTTAGTGTTCTGCTAGCAAAGCCACAGCATCCTCTGTGTATTGTATGTTGCGTGACATGTTCTGATAGTTCTGAATGTGCTTTAGTAGCCTACCAGGTTTACTGTGTACAGCTTGGAGAATAGCTTGTCATTTTCTGAAGCGCAATAAGCTTTGGAATGAAATATATAGAAAGATAATTTTCTTTCATGTTTGGAACTTGGAGAAGTTGAGCAATATGAAATGAATAGTATGTTCTTGTGAAGTCCATTAATGATGATACATAGTTAAAAAAACAAACAAACAAACCCCAAACCAACAAAAACCATCCTGTTGTTTTGACATCTTATTCAAGAAGTTATGTCTCCTGGAAAGCACTGTTTTCTTGCCATGTATGAAATATTGGTACCATCTGTTCCATGACTGACATAATTTCCAGAGCCATCTTCAGGATATACTTTCTGCCATCTAACTACTGACTGTGCTCATAGTGTCAATTTGACAGGTTCCCATCAGGAAAACATTGTCCTTCCCTTCCATGTCAGACAGCTTAGAGAGTCTAGTATAATATTTTGCTGTGTTCTAGATTTTTAACATATATTAGTTCATTAGGTTAGACTCTAAAAATATGAATTAGTTTTTATTAATTAGCATGTACTGAAAATTAGTGGTGGTAAACACAAGTTAGTGAATCTCATTTCAAGACTAGATTTTCTGCTAGGCTGTATCCCTATGCTGTATGCCAAAGTCTAGGCTGACCTGTCCGCAATGCAGCTTGGGTGGTCTGGTACATGCAAGCTAGAGCAACTTTGCTGGCAGGAGAAACACATTGCGAATAAGGGATTCTGGTCTCTGCTGTAAGCAAGCAAGACAAAGGTGTAGCAATGGCAGAGATAGGCATCATCAAGTTAGCCTAGCCCTGGTGACTGTCTCAATGAAGATACAGTGGTTCCCACCATATCAATGACTTAACACCCAAAACATAAGCCTTCCCATGACCTGGGTGTGTTGCTGGGAATGCTGAAATATTCACACCTGTACTAATACCTGAATTAGCTAGATTACAGCTAGGCAGGGTATAATCATCATGAATTACAATCTCATCTTTACCTGCATAGAGGTCTGTCATGAGGCACAGAGATACGGATAGTAGAGAAGTGCCTCACAGCCTGCAATTTTTTCACAGCTGGAGATCAAGGAGACTACAAGAACATCCATATGTGGGTTTTCCTTCTAGGATGTAGACCTTGCACTAGGGAAAACTTTTCAGTTTCTGCATAGGGAAGGTAGGTTGCTAATTTGAAATGTGACCAGCTTCTGTGGGAAGAAAAGCAGGAAGAAAATTAAGGAACAGACATAACTCTCTTGGCCTACAGTGTCTTTCTTACAGAGTTTATTGAATTGTCTGGAAAACTGAAAAAATACCCTTAATTATCAAGGATTGTTAAGTTAAACCTAGAACAATGTTGAAAAGAGAGAATCTAGTTTTTCTTGCTTACAAGATAATTGCTCTCAAAAAATAAGCAAGGAAATTATTCAATACTGTGTTTTACTTTCTTTCCAACCCACAAACATTCCTTAATTCCTACAGAGTAATCTCTTTCTTTTGCAGATGAATTATTTTACACAGTTTAAATTGCATCTGCTCATTAAGAAAGAATTTATTTTTTTTTTCCCCTCTTTCAGAGGTTTTTTGTCCTGGATAACGGAATGTTGAAATATTCAAAGTCGCCAATTGATGTAAGTAAAGTTGAAGACCATTTTAAAATTTGTGTTGGAATTCAGCCTGCCAGGGTGATCGAATGTCATACTCAGTCTAGGCATATTTATGACAGTGCAGACATGAAAGTTGTTGGTGGATTCAACGAGAGATTTTTATATGGAAAGCATGTAAGGTTTTAGTTGAGTTCTGTCCTCAAAATTCTACCTTTTCTTATTTCTATGAAAACAAAAACAACATTACTGAAAGCAGTTTATTTAATGAAGGTGCTTGAGAGATTAGCCTGTACATGTGTTTTTCTTTTTCAGTTTTTATGTCAGTCAGAGCTGATTATCCAGAGATATGTGGATAGGACAGAGAAGTGATTACTGTGTACTCAAGAGATGTAAAGCACAGCATTAAATTAGTTAGATCTGATACCAATAACTATTAAGCAGTAGCAGCAGAGAGCTGACTACTGTCTAATTTCTCTCCTTCTCACTTACCTGTAACTGTGTACTGGTGTGAACAAACACACTTCAACTTCAGAGTTGGCTCTGCACCAAGCAATTCTCGTGAAATACTTTGTCTATAAATATAGTAAGTGGTTAGCCTGACTACAGGTTTTATTTTTTTAATATGGCTTTATGTTTAAATGTTCATAAAATTGGAAACCATTTCAGCACCAGATATTTTTCTGTTAATTATAGGGAAGTAGTGCATGATGCTACCATTTTCTTACCCTGCTTTTTGATTTTTAGATACAGAAAGGCAAAGTCCATGGGAGCATTGATGTTGGTTTGTCAGTTATGTCTATAAAAAAGAAGGCTCGTAGAATAGATCTTGACACAGAAGAACACATCTATCATCTGAAGGTAAAATGTGGTGCAAATACTGATTTTCTTTTAATCCACAGCAGAAATAAGTAAAACTGTAAAAGATGTCCAGAAAAGCAGTATTTTGAATGCCTTCTTGACAGTGAATTTGTTTCCAGGTGAAGTCCCAGGATTCGTTTGATGCATGGGTTTCAAAATTACGCCACCACCGGTTGTACCGTCAGAATGAGATTGTGAGGTCTCCCAGAGATGCTAGCTTTCATATATTCCCTTCAGCCTCTACTACAGAGTCTTCACCAGCTGCTAATGTGTCAGATGGAAAGGTATGTGGTGTTCTTTTGTTGAAAACATGCCTGCTGGGCGTGCTCCTGGGCAGTTTCTGTGGGCTCTGCTAGTAATGCCAATAGAGGCATTTCCGTTGTGGGAACCAGTGGCCAGCAAAAAGCTGGGAGTGTGTGTAGCTGACGGACTGTCTAAATTAGTCTTCCTGCAGCGTTCATTAATGGGCTACTGAAGAGATCTTGCAAAGAATTCACTGTCCCTGAAAAATTCGCGCTTGCCTTTTGTCACTGCGGATAAATCTGTCTCTTTACTCTTTGATAATGTTCGTGCTCTTAAGCAACAGCTTTTCTAACTGGTGGTTAGCAAAACCAGTTTGCTTTTGAGGTTCTTGGTTAGGTTCTCCAACATGCTCTTCAGAAAAATCTGCATCTTGGGACACAATATAGTCCAATCACAGATGTCACTGAAATCACAATGGATATTTTGTTTTCTTAGTCTGAAGTAGTATGGTGATTACACAGACTGATCAACATAGCACCAGTAAATTTAAGCATTTTATTATGCCTTAGGTGCAACAAAATAGCTTTCCCTGGCAGTCTCCCCTACCTTGCAGTAATAGCCTTCCTGCCACCTGCACTACTGGTCAGAGTAAAGTAGCAGCCTGGTTGCAGGACTCGGAAGAGATGGACAGATGTGCAGAAGGTTAGTCTTTATCTTATCATGCATTGCTCTGTGAGCAAAATGTCTTGTCACAAAATAAGAAACAGGCAGTAAAGTGGTTAAGTTGCATCTTTACATGCATATGAAATAGCTTTTCAAGTAATTAGATGCTTGTGAAAACGTCCCCCTCTGCATGTTTTGGGATGTTGCTTTTCAAATGTATCTTAATAATCTGTATTATCTTAATGGGTATTATTGTTTAAAATTTGATCAACTCTCGAGGTCCAGACTTGTTGCTGACTCCCATAGAAAATAAATAAAGAATAAATTACTCGGATGCTTTACTACTAGGGATTTGGACATTTAACTTTCACAATGCAATGAAGTGCCAATAATGGACATAATGAAAAAAAAAAGTCTGAACTGAATAGCCTAATTTATTTTTGTTTTATATCTGTTAGATCTTGCTCATTGCCAGTCTAACCTTGTGGAACTCAGTAAACTTCTTCAAAATTTAGAAATACTACAGAGAACTCAGTCAGCACCAAATTTCACAGACATGCAGGTAAATACACTTGAACATAAATCATCAGACTGAAACATTTGTTAAGGGAAGTATAGAAATGTTTGTTAATGCAGAAGGATTTTCTCGAATCATAGTAACTCTTGGATGAAAGGTTTATTTTATATGTTTATCTTTAATAATGTGTAATAATGTTGCATATGTAAAGAAATAATTAACACATTATTTATTTGAGTTAAATAGGTTGAATCAAATGATTAAGTCATTTGCAAAGCAAATCTGACAACTGTTACAGTAGAAATATATGTATACATTAAAATTGTATAGGAGTTCTTGCTGTCCTGAGTAAGATATAATTTTAAGTTTTTAAGGAGTGAAGACCCAAAGACCCTCAAAGATGAAGTTGCATTTTCTAGAAAAGAGTGCATAGTACAAAGGTCCCAAGTGTTGGACCGTTTCCCAGTTCAGGGTGAGTTTTGCTCTTGACCACAAGTAGGCAACAGCAGATCCTAAATCCTAAATACTTTCTCTCTTTTTCACTCAATCTCCTTGAGTACACAGATATCTCAGTGGTGGTGGTGCACTGGGAAGTCTAGTTCCAGTGAGCTAATTACCATTGATTTCAGGAAGATGGGAACTCTACATTTTGCTGAGTAGTACCAGGATAGAAATCCATGAGGATTTCAAGATGTGGTCCTGAATATTGTGCACTTATGAAGAAAGTAGTTTTGGTAAATGAGCTAAATATGCTGTGTGTTTATAGAAGTCACCACTGTAGTTGTGAGTCCCGACAATGGCATTCTTCTCCTTACTTTCTAATTTGTAAATGTCTAATGCTACCGTTCTTTACTAACTTGCTGTACTGCCTGTGTTGCTTGTATCAACTTAATAGTACTTTGTCGCTTCTAACTATTTGTGTAATGTAGGCTAACTGTGTAGATATTTCAAAGAAAGACAAGCGGGTCACGAGACGATGGAGAACAAAAAGTGTCAGCAAAGATGCAAAAATTCAACTTCAGGTACTGAATGCTCAATGTTTTACTTTTCACTATTCCTTTAGATTAACTTCTAATCATGAAATGATACATTAGCTGAAAGTAGGAAGTCAATGTACTGTCTGTTATGTTCCTGATGAAGTAAATTAAATCTCAGTTTGTTGTTTAAAACCTAGAGAAGGTAGTGAGAAAAGTATTGGTTTTACTTTCATTCATATGAAAACATTGCCATCTAGGGAA